>NW_026623652.1:40062-76996 GCF_030028575.1 Malurus melanocephalus | reverse complement strand
CACCCCTGGGCTCGTGTCCAGCTGCTGGCACAGCACCCCCAGAGCCTTTCCCACTGGACACTTCCCAGTCACTGCCCCAGCCTGGAGCATTCATGGGCTGGTTGTGATCCAGGGGTAGGACCCAGCCCTTGGCCTGGTTGAACCCTGCACAATTGGCCTCATCCCATGGCTCAGCCTGTCCAGACCACTCTGCAGAGCCTTCCTGCCCTCACTCCCATCCAGCTCAGTGCTGCCTATGAAGTTACTGAGGGGCCCTCGATTCCCTCACCCAGGTCACCAATACAGACATCAAACAGGAGCAGCCCCAGTGCTGAGCCCAGGGGAACTCCAGTAGTGCCAGCTGGGTGCAGCACCATTCACCCCCACATCTACAGGAGAAGCACTCCTGCATTTTTACTGCCTCTCTGCACTTATTTCTCTTCCTTTAGAGCAGCAGAGCACAGACTTGTCTAAGAAAATGTCTTAGATCCACAAATGGGTGCCCTGGCACAGGCAGCACTGCTGCCCAGAGGTACTTTCATGTTCAGTCAACATCTGAGCCACGACTGTGAGAGCAGATAACACAGATTGATTTTTAGGATGGAAATGAGCACCGTATTCAGATATTTCACCAGGAAGTTGGCAGCTGCATTAATTTAATGGTATCTACTGCTAGTTTCTTGTGTTTTTTCTCTTTTCCCATCCTGACTCATTCCATGTTGTMTTTTCTTACTGTATTCCAGTTTTTAAATCCTTAATTCCTTTCCTTTCTGCTCCCAAACACATCTTTTGTTTTCCCTATTCTGTCTCCTCTTCCTAATAAACTCACTCTGCTTCTCTCTTAAAACACTTTATTTTGGGGTCATTCCCCCCATCACACACATTCCTACTCAGACTCCAATAGCTCTCTCCAACACTTAAGCCTACTAATTGAAGACCAGGAGATGATGGGTTGATCCTGCCCTGTTATCTGGAAGAAGCAATTAGACACTTGGATCTGTCCTGTCTATTCCCAGCACTTGGCAAAAGGATTTCAGAATTCCTAACAGCTGGTGTCACTAGTCCTGACTCCTGGGCTCCAGCTCTTGTGCAAGAGCACAGATAGGCATCTACAAGTTCAACTCTTCCCTTCCCTCAGCCTGCACCTCTTGTTCACCCCACCCACTCTCCAATAAAGCCCGTGTCCCAAGTGGCTTTGAAGTGCAATAAACACAGAATTCACCCCAATTCCCTGCAGCTCTGCTGCTGAACAGCTTCAAGGCCTGATGGAAACAGCGACATCTCATCCCAGGGATCCCAGCAAGGCCATGCTGCCCTTGCAGACATTCCCCAGGCCAGATTTCGATCCCCACAAGAGCCTTGCAGCTTCTCATAGTGGAAGCAGAGCTTCTAGATATTGTCAATTCATCTTGTTTATACGTTCATTTTTTCCAGATTCTTGTGAAGTTGCTCACGGCTCTTGCAAAAGTAGAATGATTATTTCCCAGCAGCTGTCATTCCTTAATTAGTCAGCCTGGAGTAAGTGCTCTCCATCCCTAATGGGAACAGCAGTGACAGCCAAGAGATAAGAATGGGTCAGAGCTGGGATGTTTTGCTGCTATCTTACAGTTGTTAAAACCCAACTGAATCAAGTTACACTGAGCAAAGCCTYAGTCTCTATTTCTACTGACCGTAACCAGAAATGGCAGTAAAATTTACCTATTGCTCCACAACTTGGGGAAGTCTAAAAACTCGTTTCCTGGAGTTTTGCATCCCACATTCCTTGTTTAGTTCTGCAGGAAGTTCAGGCTTTCTTTAGTTTTTCTGCTCCACAATACCTCAAGTTTCACGGATTTAATTCGGAGTGCAGATAACCATGGCAAAAACAGGTTCCGAAGTTGCTTGGAGAGAAAGAGGTACTGACAAGGCTAATTACATCAAACTAATTCCCTCTGGAGATTATGAAAAGCTTCCGAAATAGAAGCAACTACGAATGATCCCCAAAGGCAAAGAAATTGTAGGTATTATAAAACTCCATAAATCACAGTTTCAATTAAGATCCTTGGATACGAAGTAGCAACTGATGTCTCAAGCACAGCAGTTCCACCGCTGTGAGGTTGTGAGGTGCAAAAGCACCCGTGTTTTCCTGCAGATGAGTGGCACTGCAAGGCTCCCCTCCCTCAGCAGGTGCAGGAAAAGCTGCACCTTTTCCAGCAGAAAGCCATCAAACCTGGACAGGCTGCTCCAGATTTCCAGCAGGCTGCTTTTAACCTGGGTTTGCAGGGTGCTCCAGGAGTTGGGAGTGCCTTGAGTCACTTAATTGCCTGGGCAGGGGAACAGCCCSGTGCAGCTTTGTTCTTAACCCAGTTTGAGCTCCAGTATCGGGAGAGCAATTATGGAAGTGATAGCAGGCAATCCTGGGAACTGGGGCAGGACACACGAGTTTCAGGAGTAGCACCGAGCAAGGCAGACAACAACCCTACGTTTCTCTGATGATAAAGCTTTCCCTGACAAAGGAGGGATTCACAGGATACAAAGGMTGCATGGACAAAACAAGACAACAGCAGTGTTACCTTGAAAAAAGGAATAGTCTTAAATTTTGGCTATATAATAAAAGGGAAAGGGATACGAAACAAGGATTTCTATTTCCCATTACCCTTGAGACTACAGCAGTAATTCCCATCTCAGTTAAAGACCAAGCTAAGTCTTCAAAAGTTTAACTTCTCACAAGATTGCCACTGTCTGTAAAATAAACACCAAGAAATTTCAGTTTAAATTACAAAATAAGCAAAACTAATTAAAACAATTCARCTTAACAGGCTCTGATGTCCTTTAACAAATCGCATCTGACTGAAAAAGTTGAAGAACCAATACGAAATCAGTAATACATACTTGGATACCTTGGAGTCAAACTCTGCAGGTTGAGTACACAGAGCTGGAGCTTCACTCCCCTTTCTGAAGCCAGCTCTGCCACACAGGCACTGCTGGAGGCCCCAGCACACATTTGCCAGGGAAAGTGAGGAATCCACCAGCCTCTGAGACAGCTGGAGCCAGCAGTAAGGGTGCAAGCTGGGCAAGCATCTGCACCAGCTAAAAGTGAAGGGTATGTGCTCCTCTTTGCTTCACTGCTTTTAATAGAGCCAGAAATTGCCAAACGCTTGAAAGCATTTGCAAATGAATGTGAGCCTCTCCTTGGGGAGACATGGACAGCATTTGCTAACCCAGAAACCTGTTAAACAATGTTTATTAACATCATCCTGATACTTGATCAGGGATCAGAGGGGATTTTCCTGCTTCAACTATGAAGAGACTCTTAGCAAAAACATATTGTTGCACAAATATGAAATTTGGAGAACCCCTATCCCAGACTGCAAAAGATGAAAATCAACCCGTCTCATAGCAAGGACCAAATCCCTTCCTTCTCAACCTCATCAAAATCTGTCCGTGAAGAAATGCAAAAATTCTGTAGTGCTTCCAAATGCCAGGTGAGGAATAGGTGTTCCCTGATAAAGGGTGCTTGTCCCACCCACTGCAAATTCATCACGACAAAAGATTTCTTTGGAAGCACAGCCATGGCCTGTGCATGGACCAATGGCATCAAAGCTCATGTGGCAGCATAAAAAGGTACAGAMAGTTATTCAGTTATTCAAATCTGGTCAATAAAGACATTCTGTTCTCAGCGGAGGCACCACCAGCACCAACACACCTTCAGCAGCAGGTTTAACCTCACTCCATTACCTGTAGAAAATAGTTCCTTGTGATATTTTTCCATTAATTATGTAACGTATTTTTAATATAGTGAGATAAACCCATCATAGCTTTACACAAAAATAAATACTAATTCCCATGAGAAAAGTAGAAAATAGAGCCCACAGTCATATGATTTTCCAAATAAAGAGTTTCTGAAAATAGCTGTTATTAGACAAATTCAATCCACTGTCCACAGTCACYATAAAGCACTTGGAAAAGCAAAACTCTGAGAGTTATCGCGTTAAATTTGATTCAGTTTTCAGCAGTCCTGTGAGGAGCAGGGAGATGGACTGAATGATCCTTATGGATCCCTTCCAACATGAGATCCTGTATAAATCCCAGAATCCCAGAGTGGGCGAGGCTGGAAGGGCCCCCAGGGCTCCTCTGGTGCCACCTCCCTGCTCCAGCAGGGCCATCCCAGAGCACAGGGCACAGCAGTGCCCACACAGCTCTGCAATAGCCCCAGGCAGGGACACTGCACAGCCTCTCTGCACAATCTGGGCACGGCTGGGCACTGCCCAGGGCACAAGTTCTGCCTCCTGTGCAGGGGGAGCTCCCTGGGCTCGCTCCCTGCCCGTCCCTGGGCTGCCATCGCTGGGTGCCCCCCGCAGCAGAKCCCGGGCCCTGCTCGGAGCCCTCCCTGCACACAGGGACAGCCAGGCCTGAGGGCCCCTCTGGGCTGGGGCTCCTCTGGAGGCTGAGCAGCCCCGGCTCCCTCAGCCTTTCCTGGGCACCGAGATGCTCCGGGCCCTTCCTCATCTGCGCAGCCTCCGCCGGCCCCGCTCCAGGAGCTCCAGGTCCCTGCTGTGCTCAGGAGCCCCGAGCTGGACACAGCACTGCAGAGGAGCCTCCCAGGGCTGCCACAGGGGCAGGATCCCCTCCCTGACCCGCTGGCAATGCTCTGCCTCATGGCCCCAGGATCCATTGGCCTCCTTGGCCCTGAGGGACAGCTGCTTGTCCACCAAACATGAAAGTTCACTCTGCTGACCATGGCCATGTCTATATTTGATGTCTGTATTAGCAACTGCTTGTTTCAGCTTAAACTAAACTATTTATGTAAGCACTGGGGATCTGCAGAAATTAAGCTGAACATGCTTCAATTCTTACCTAGCTCACTGTTTTCCCAGTTGCCAGGTTTTATTTTAGTGCAGCTATTGCTGGAAGTTCAAACAAAAATATACTTAAAATACTTAAAGGGTCTACCAAGAGCCAACAGCTGAAGGCAAAATTAGAAGAAAACCCTCATACTGAAAATAGGGCATCAATTTTTATTTGGCCTCTGACTAACCACCAAAAAGTTAGAGGAAGACATGCTGCTGAATTCAGCACCACAGTTCCCCAATTTGTGTTTCAAGCTGCTACAAACAAACTCTGAAATTTGACCACAAGTTATAGATGCAAAGTTTTTAAAAGATACCTAGCACTCTTCCACAACCAGTTTGACACCTCTCAAGGGCTTGTTTTGCAGGAGTTTTGACAAGAGYAATAAATTTCCCAAAACTAAAACTGCTTGCTCCTGCCTCTGCTCAGGGAAGGAAAATCATAAGCCTTTCTTCACTGAAATATTCAACAATAGTTATTTTTGCAGGTTCCAAAKACTACAAGCAGTAACTAACCAGGTCACTCTGCTTGATCACCAATGCTTTGATGCTCAGCAATTAGTACCACTATTTTAACTTTGCTTCTAGAGTATCAGTTCTCACCTTATGCTCACTACAAATTAACTTGCTGATCTCATATATATATACACATATACATATACATAAAACTATGTATGTATCTCTGAGTATTCAGTATGTCTGACTTCACAGGGAACTAATAAGAGAATCCCAGWACGGTTTGGCTTGCAAGGGACCTTAAAGTTTATTTTGTTACAACCCCYTGCCATGGGCAGGGTCACCTCCCATCATCCCAGGCTGCTCCAAGCCCCATCCAACCTGGCCTTRGACACTGCCAGAGATCCAGYGGCAGCCACAGCTTCTATGGACACCCYGTGCCAGGGCCTCCCCATCCTCACAGGGAGGAATTCCTTCCCGATATTCCATCTAACCCTGCCCTCTGGCAGTGGGAAACCAKTCCCCTCTGTGGCAGCCCTTGCAAATTGTCTCTCTCCACCTTTCTTGCAAATTGTCTCTCTCCACCTTTCTTCAAGGTTCTCCTTTGAGGTACTGGAAGGCCACCACTACATCRCCTCAGAGCCTTCTCCTCTCCAGGATGAACAATCCCAGTATCTCCAGCCGTTCCTCATGGGAGAGGTGCTCCATCCCTCTGATCTTCCACGTGGCCTTGAGAAGTCAGGTCAATGGGGGCTGTGCCCAGAGCTACACTACAATGGTTTTAAACAGAAATTATACATGAAAATGCTCAGCAGCTCAGGATTACGTTCCTGATCCACTCCATGAAACACTAAGCAAGGACTCCCAACTCAACGAGTGAGGCTCTGGTGATGGCACATCTTTTTAACAGGCAGTTGTGTGCCCAGACTGCAGCCTGAGCCTGCCTGGCAGGGCAGCAATTTAATCCTTACCCCAGCCTCTGAAGCACTAAGGCTGAAGGGAGAACTGTAACAGCAAAATCACTCTGGGGCTTTTAGGGCTTTTGAAATAATGTATTTCACGTTCACTTAAGGATTTACATCAAAAACATTCACTGACTGACTGTTAGTTCAATTTAGCTTGTCATAAGAAACAAAACAATTCCACTTCTGTCCAAGTTCACAGCCATTTTCCAGCATGCCTCCATTTCCACACAGCAAGCTGATGTCACTAGAAAAATCATGTAATTACTGCAATCCCTAGAGACCTCCAGTGGGGGCTTTGTTTGGTTTGGTTGGGKTTTTTTTWAAATATGCAGTAACTGGTTAGTTCTTAAGGGCAGTCTTACCTCAACAGGCAGTGCAGGTACACAGGTAACAACACCTTCCTTGCGTAATTGTTTCAAAGACGCCCCAAATACTCATTTAATTTTCTGAGTGTCTGGAGTAAAAAGTTAGTAAACCAAACCTGCCTGTATCCATCCTATAATAACACGTTGTATTTACAAGGACAACGAGAAGGGAATTGTGTAATTGTAGCAATCTGATGACTCATCCCTGCACCACTCCGAGTGCTGAGCACCAAATCACGGCTTGCAACACTTGCACGTGGTGCAAACTCTTGTGCTGAATGTAAAAACAGAGCTCAAACTCACAGAGAAATCCTCCCGTGTCCACCTGTGTCCCTCAAACAGAAACCACCACTGATGTGGAATCAAAAGAAATGGTAAAAGTAGTTGGCACTTCAGCCAGGCCAGGGCTGGGGGCTACGTCAAGCTGTATTAGTAACATCCCATGTGCTCAGCYCGAGCTGCTGGGGGGAAATTTGGAATCAATAAAATAACAATTATAATAGCAATAATCATAATACTCTCCTAGCTTGTGCAAGAGCAGCCAGCAGTAAAAGGAGCCAGMAAGGCTCCCTGCAAAGCCTCACCTGAGGCTCACTCAGCTGAAAACTGGCTGCATTTTTCCACCCCTGCACTCTGCAGCCCCTTCCCAGCCCAAAAGGAGCTTTAAATTCCACCTTCAGCCTACAAGTGGCACTTGTTTTTCAGGTGTCTCAGTTCATGCCTTTCACTGTCCAGTCACTCAGCCTTCCTTGGCAAACACTGGTATGTGCAGGAATCACARCCCACATTCCTGCCAGAGCAGCAAAATCTCAATATTCAAATTGTGGATCAAAGCAGTCATCAAGTTTTTATCACTGATACCACTGCTAACAGTTGCAGTCACTTGTCTAGAACATTTCTCAATGAACTTTCACTGCTCTAGAGGCCAAATACCTCAAAAGAGAAATCTTTTCTGCCCAGGAAAATGTTTAAATCAGAAACATGGCCCTGACAAACTGGCTGTAGGAAGGTACACAGATGTTAGGAGCAAGGTATTGGTTTATTTTCTCCTTTAAAAAAATTTAAGAGAAGTTACCACAAGTTCTGAGCTACAATTAAAATTAGTGTTGCACTAATGGTTCATCTATTTGCCACACATAATCTCATTCAGTAGAATCTCTCTGCACTTTTAATCTTAATCCATCCYAAAGTAAATCAGTTTTTCCTCTGCACTATTAAGACTCAGGCGAAACTTCAACCCATGTTACTTACACAGTGACCTCACTGAAACTTCTGAAGGAATTGCACAGTTAAAGTTTTTAAAGCTTGACTAGACCATGCTATACATTTATTCAGAACATTTGCACCTACMACGATACCAAAATCTACCCTAAATAACTGGATTTTGTTAGGCARTTAGGAGGATTAGATATATCAACCTTTTGGGTTGTTTTTTTTTTTTTATATAATGGAAACATTAAGCAGTGTTTACTACTTTAGAAACTGTCTCGATATCCAGTAAAGAAYGTCTTTAGCTTTTTATTTCCTGTATTTAAAAAGCATCCAAAAAAGGAAATYTGAAGGGAAAATACTGGCTCAAGATTATTGTCACTTTTCTTCCTTTTGGAGCAGATGCAAAGAGACCTCTTCAGATCCACTCATCTCATCATTTACAGGACTTGCAAATGGAAAACAAACTATTTAAAGTTGCATTTCAGTGCGGAATGCTCAAATTAGCACATTTGACCAAGGGCTGAGCACAGAACAGYAGCTGAATTCCAGGGCTCCAGGAGCAGCCAAGACACTTAAGATCCAGCTGATGCATCCTTGCAGCAYACAACTGCTCCATCAGCACTCCTGTTTCACAGCCCAGAACTTGCCTCAGCACCTCCTACASCCCTGCAGCTCCCATGGAGCATCCTTTCCAAAACCTCAGGTGCTGTGTGGACACCCCCAGACYGGGACAAGGCAAAATCAAATTATAAAAGCTCCAAGTTGGACAATTTTCTCTGTACCACATTCATGGGTAAACAAGGCAGAAGACAYCACTGTGCCCCACACAATAAGAGTTAACAGTATTCCAGATTAAAGGTAGGATAAGTAAYATCTGGGAAGCAAATTTCAGGCTAAGCTAGTAATTAGATCAGTTCAGATTCATCAAAAATAAATTTGCCTCTGTTAAGATTAACTACACATTTGCAACTTCACTGCCTGGTGCAAAGTTAAAATACTTCAAAGGTTATTCCTGGTTTCCCAGAGGGAATTTAGGTTCAGATCTCTCCTGCTGTTTCCATATCAAACCAAAGGGAGTTACCTCAAAATGCCAGCCCAAAGCACAACCCTCAGCACAGAGGGGTTTGAAGAGCTGTGAGAGGGAGAGGACACTCAAGGGCCCCACACACTGATCCAGGGAAAGAACCCAATCATTAAAGACATTTTTTCAAAACCCGACTGATTTTTTTTTCTCATATCCACCACTGCTTAGTACTTCTGTCTTTCCCTGAGATCCAGAATATCCCTGTAAGTGTCCAAGGCCAGGTTGGACAGGGCTTGGTGCAACCCCACCCATGACAGGGGCAGGAACTGGATGGGCTTCTAGGTCCGTTCCCACCCAAACCACTCCATGAAAAACCCTGCAGCCCTTTAACCCTCAAGGAAAACAACATGGAACCAAAGGAAGAGAAGCAGTTGGACATGAACTTGCAGCCTGAGAAAGTGGCTGAACAAAAAACAGCACARATAAATGAAGAATAATTTTAAAATGAGCAGCTCCAAACAACTACAAGCTCACAGCCACAAATTCATTGGCATTAAATGCTAAGACACCAGGAGTGGAGAACCAAAAGCAGATATAAAWTTCAATTAAACATTCAGTACTTTCTTTTACCTGGTTTTATCCCTTCTTGCTCTACCCTGGCACCAGGACGATATCAGAATTTATTCTCATTCTTTGGATTTTGCTCTTTGCCAAGCATCAGCAAAACTTTAAACAGGTTTTGAACAGGCTTCTACAGGAACTTTACAGTAAAAGCTACAAAAAGGCTACTCAAAACCACTGAAGAATCGGAAATACTAAACCTGCAGTAACCCTCAGTTACTCATCTTTTGCAAAATAGAAGGAATTCACACACAAAAGAAATACAGGAAGAAGTAGCCACCACAATGAAAATTCAATTAAACTGAAGTCTAGAACCACTGAGCTACTCCAAGAAAGAATCTCGTGCTGTTTTAAGTTCATTTTTTTCCTCCAAGATGTACAGAAGTGTATTCCAGACTTGGCAACTCATGAAAGTCTATCAATCTTCACAACTCCTCAGGAAATTCTAATCACTCTCTAATTGTCTGARACACAAGCTTTTGTTTATGCACAAGTCCAGTGTGGGATTGGAATTGCTGATATCCAAGCAACCCAGAACCTGGAGAAAACCTCATCTCTCTGAGGGCTGCAGCCTAACTGCAGCTAAAGGAAAATGCCTTCAGTAATACAAGAGGTAAAAAAAAAAGATCATTTTTTTAAAATCCACTCGGCTTCGCCTGGGGTTGGGCAGACACTCTGCACTCGAGTGCTGATTTTATCTGGCTATTCAAAGGCATGTGCAATTGCATAATTTAGATTTCACATGATTTATATAATGGATGGTAAATGCTCCTGACCTGGAAGGTCGGCACCACTTCCTCCTCTACAACTTCAAGATCCAGTTGATGAATACAAAAAGCACCTCATTGTAAGACTCTACARAACAGCATTTAAGAACAGGAGGAGCAGTTGCCCCACATCTCAGGTTCCTGGTTTTGGAAGATTATTTTCAATCCACACCACATTAGTGCCTGATGTTACAGTACAGCTTCTTGTGTGAGAGAAAGGTGGCAGAGCCATGGCACAGAGGCACAGCTGACACCAACCCCTTTTGTAGCAAATCCCTGACCCCAGCACTGTACCCATGGCAGTGCCAGCAGCATCCCCTTCCTCAGGGCCTGGGAGGATGGCACTGAGAGAGGAAAGCTGCTGTCCTCCACTTCTGAACGCAGTGAGTCCCAGCTCTGCTCATGGTGGCCTGATCTGCAATCTGAAGGGGCTTTGGGAAAGGAAACTCTGAAGTCAAGGCTGAAATACAGAGGTCTCTACAGCAGAGAGAAGACAATCACTGAGCAGCAGCAATCTGCATTTTCACCTCGAAGGTACTSAATTCCAAGCCCTTTAGCCTAACCCTTGTCATTTTTCCCCAGACATGGACTTACACATAAGCCTGAGACTGTCGGATTACATTTGCTTTCGCCACCCAGGCTTAAGTGTAGAGAACCGTAGGTGGGTTCCTGTAACATTACAGCAAATACTTTTTCAGTATTAGTTACCTCTCTAGTTTAAGAATCTTCAAAAGCAGACAGAAGTATTACAGTTTTCAAAGCTCAAGTGTGCATTCACATCCTCTCATCAGGTATGGMAACTTTAAAAAGAACTCCACCTGATCGTTGTTTAAGTGATTTTTTCAAGTAGAGAATTTAATCAGCTACTAAGTGAAACTCAGAAAGAACTTTAATGTCCACTTTTATTCGCTCACCTTTTTTAACAACCTAACTTCTTTGTATTGTTGAAACAACTAATGGCCCCAATCCATTTAGCACAATGAACGATATTCAACATTTATCACTTACAGCATGCAAGACATACCAAAATACATTTTATAGAAAATATTTAGCAGTCTATTTTAAAAATAACATTAAAAAAGTATAATAGATGCAGAAAAACCCAGCTTGGAAGCATAGTTTGGATCCTCCCTAAAGACTGGCTTAGTAATTGTATCAAAAATTGTGTGTGAACTTGGAGAATGGAAACACCATATAAGAATTTAAAAAGTAAAGAGCTCAAACAAGTTGAAGGACATGGAACTGCTGCAACGAATCCAGAGAGGGCGATGAAGTTGCTACAGAGACTGAAGCAGCTCCCTGTGGAGCCAGACTAGGAGAGCTGGGAATGTTCAGCCAGGAGAAGGGAAGAGTGTGTGRAGACCTCAGAGCTATTCCCAGTGTCTGAAGGGGCTCCAAGGAACCTGGAGAGGGACAATTCATAGGAACTGGAGTGCCAGRACAAAGGGGAATGGCTTTAACTGCCAGAGAGCAGGGTTAGATGGGATTTGGGCAAGAAATTCCTCCCTGTGAGAGCATGAGGTCCTGGCACAGGGTGCCCAGAGAAGCTGTGGCTGCCCCTGGATCCCTKGAAGTGYCCAAGGCYAGGCTGGATGGGGCTTGGAGCAGCCTGGGATAATGAAAGGTGCCCCTGCTACRGCAGAAATGAGATGGGCTTTAASMTCCCTCCAACCCAAACCATCCCRTGATTCAGCTGAGTTTGCAGTGGCACTGGACACAACTCAGTGATTTACAAAGTGACAAGGTTGGGATGGAGACAACAAACTGATATTGCTCCTCTAGGGCAACAAAAYCAACTGAAATGTCTCAAGGTACCTATAAAATCCACTTGAATGCAATGGGAGACCACTCTGCATCACAAAGCCAAGCCTTTCCGCAGTGAGGCTCTTGCAAACAGGACTATTTTGCCACAGAATTATTATGCAGAGGGGTAAAAATCTGAGGCTATAGTTCCTTCTTTCTCTGCTGTACCACTTCCCTGAGCTCTGCCAGATGGGGATTGGTAGAATTTGCTCAATCCCCTGCTATGGYTGTAGCCAGCTGTCCTACCCTTGACTCTGATGCCTCCCTTGATTTGTTTGGATTCTCCCACCATTTCAAAGGATCACAAGAAACCAACCACCCTGTGATGACTCTTAAATGCCATTCTCAAAGGCCTACAAAACAACTCATCAGATGCAAATCACAGAGGCTTAGGGAAACCTGGGAAAGGGCAGCCTGCTAAGCACCCAAGGAGTTTGTCACATGGAAAGGATAAGTGTCCTCTTGATGGTGACTCAGAGCGGCACCATCAGTATCAGCAAAACCATCAACACGGGTGCCCACACAGCTGCTGAATACCCCCGAGCAAGGGAGTCACCCTCCTGCCAGGGTTATCTGATGAGGAGTCTGCAGTGCAAAGACACTSCACAAATGTAGTTTCAACCTCGGTGGGAAATCTTTGATTTTATATTTCTGTTTCCTAGAAAATTCCTCTGTGGCAAAGAAACAACGCCGGCAAGGAAGAGGACTATGTCACATASACCCAGAGCAGACTGCCTTGCATCTCCTTCTCTCCTCAGCCAGATTTCCCTCCTCCAATCCCTCCCAGCAYGGCACAACCAGAAGGCAGGCAGGGAGCAAGGCACATTTCCTAACACATTTCTTTCCACCGTAACAGGATCAGAGAGAAAAAAAAAATCCTGTCTTCCAAAGAGGCTGAGAAACCATCAACACGAGGCTGTGCCTAACAGCATCCCTTCTGCAGACGCTTCGGAAGAGCCAGCAGGAATAACAGCTTCTGCCCACCACTTGTGAAATCTCTCACGATTAGTGGGACTGTGTTAAGCTTTCTGAGGGACACAACTTATGTCTGACATTACACTCACTGTTGTAGCTCTGAGCAACAGGCACTGGATTTGCTTAGGTAAGGTCCAGKTTCTGTGGTGATCCATGAATTCACCACGGAAAACTTGGCTCCACAGGGACATATCCTTCCCCATATGGACAGGATAGATTAAGACCTCTGCATGGAACAGGAGAGAAACACTAACAAAAGGCAGGCCAGCAAGGCACCTGAAGGAGTGAAGACCACATCTCTAAGTTCCCATGACGTTTCTTGTGTTCACAAATCCCTCCTGCAACAGCAGTAGCTGGTGACGCATCTCAGAGGAACTCATATCACCATTTCCTCCTCCTCTCGCTCATAAAGATCAGTATTAAGTTAATTACTAACTTCCGAATCGTGGCAACTTCTGAGGAGCAAACCAAGATAAGAGAACTGCCCACCATGAGGAGCAGGCTCCTGAAAGCACGCTTGGCAGCCTGGGGACGAAGTGTATGACCTTTAATGCTCTCCACAAACCACTGAAAACAAAAAAGTCCAAAAAAATAACTCCTGAGTATCAAGTTAGTTGTAGCAGCAAAACCCCTTCCCCACAAGCAGGAAGGTCAGTGGTTGACAACACCCAAATGGTGCCAGCTGGGGGAGGCCACCACACRTGACCCCAACCCTGCCAGTGGTTTCACAGGCTGCTCTCCCCTTTTGCTGACCACAGGGAATATAGCCAGAATTCTCCATCTCCTCTTGCTGACCACAAGGAACACAGCTGGAATTCTCCATCTCCTTTTGCTGGCTACAGGGAATACAGCTGGAATCCTCAGCAGCAGCTACAGCCAGTTACAAGTGACAGATGTACGTCACGCCCCAGGCAAATCAGGAACCAAATCTCAAGATACTTCCTTCGTTTGCTGGTTCTCACACATCAGACACATGTCTGTTCCCCAGCAGAGGAAAGTAAAGAGTAGAGCTCTGGCTCCGAGCTCACTCCAGAGGTTTAATCGGGTATGTAACTCACTTACACTTCCAAACTAACACTAGGAACTGACCCAWGAAGGAGAAGGTCTCTTCCTACCCCTAAGAATGAATGGGCTCAGTTAATAATTAAAGTCATAAAGCTGAAAGCACTGAGATACACAAAGGACAACACAGAAGTGCTTATCAGAAACCTTCCCTTCAGATAATAAATTATGCTTGGAAAAAGTAATCCCTGCATTTCACATTTCCTCATCGTCCCGRTGTCTGGATACAGAACCAAGCCATGGCTGGCCACACCAACAGGAAGCACCACAAGAAGCTGCTGTGACTGTAAGGGACTCCCAGACTGCATTCTGAGTGCTCATTCCAGTTTAGGCATGCCTTAGGAAAGAGGCTGGGATAGTAGAGATGATCAGAATGGCCAAGACCTGAAGAATCAGGGTGAATAAAATGCAATGTTACCCTTTGCAAAATACGTGCAGTATTCTGAGCTGTCAGATCAGGCCTCAAAATCTGTTACACCCACGCTGACAACTAGAAAAAAAAACCAACAAACCCCAAACTGGTATTACTTTTCACTGAGAGGAGACTTCAGGCAGAAGGAACAACACTGAAAAGCGCTGATGCTGATCACCAGAGGGAAAACTGGCCATTTTTACCTCATATTTAGGGACTGGGGAATCCAGGCCATCCYCCTGCCCACACTGCCACCAGAATGACTATGGGTAGTTTTAATTGCTTTTACAACTGCTGACTTTGGTTTGAAAGCTCTGTGTCTCTGAAAAGTCTGTTTAAACACAGGGACAGGCACAAATATCTCAGATATTGGAGAGAACATTCTKTTCCTTTAAGGAAAAGGAATCAAATATGTATTTCTTTCTAATACATCKGTTGGACTGTTCCCAAAAAGAAATGGTAACAATTCCACTGTTTTGAGGCAAAATACTAGAAAACATGTCAAATAGGTATTTGTAAATGACTTCAGACCTAACAGAAGCAGCAAAGCAGTTGTCCGGTTATGACAACTTATTTTAACAGCTGCAGAGAATAACATTTCCAAAGGGATGCAAGCTGCAGAGTGATAGGCCACTGATCATTTCCCATTTGTGATTTCATGCTCTGGAGGAGAAGGTTTGAGCAGAGCCCATCCCCTGCACTCACTGTCACTTTAGGAAAACTGCATCGTGTCTGTGCCTGAATTTGTACTGGGAAAGGAGGATGATGAAGTTTCCACATTCAATTTTTAGCCTTCAAACACAAGTTTTTCCATCTACACTTTCTGTTGTTGTGCTTCCTTCTGGWATCAGAATAGAAACATCAACCAATAAAATTCAAAATTAAGAAAGWTAATGCTATATTGTAACAGCAATAAATAGAAAGATAAACTTCATTCYAGAAATGTCTGTGTTTAAACTGAAAGAAGGGAAATTTACATTARATACATGAAGAAACTCTTCCCTGKGAGGGTGGGGAGGRCCTGGCACAGGGTGCCCGGAGAAACCGTGGTTGCCCCTGGATCCCTGGAAGCATCCAAGGCCAGGYTSAATGGGRCTTGGAGGCAYCTGGCATAGTGGGAAYTGTCCCTGCCATGGCAGGGGAGYGGAACAAGATGGGCTTAAAGGTCCTTCCAACCCAAACCCTGTGGGGATTCCTTGTGCCCCAGTTCAGCACTGAGATTTCTCACTGCTAACAAGTAACTGCCTTTGCAGGGAATGCTCGAGTGAGGAATAAACATCTACACCATGATGCACCAAAACTCCACTTGCCACTAGCACACAGGTTCTCCAGAACAGTAATACATTACAAATGGGCCAATTTCAATGTTTTTTAAGAACGTGATTTTAGTGAAGTCAGCTTTCAGTCATGGAGAAAAAATTGATACACTCCTGTCAACCTGTAAGCAGGAATGACAGCAGCAAGAACTGCGTCAATGTCACGTTCCTACTGCTTGTCCACCTCCAGGACATGAGGTGTGAGAATCACAAGGTCACTAAGGCTGGAAAACATCTTGCAGATTATCAAATCCAAGCTGTGCCCAATCCCCACCTTGTAACCCAGCCCATGGCACTGACTGCCACATCCAAGCCTTCCTTGGACACCTCCAGGGATGAGGACTCCATGAAAAGGAAAATGCATATCCAGGAGAGCCTATGAAGCTGGACATCCCATTGGGCAGAAGCCAAGGATAAAGGACAGGTAAAGCCATGGATGCTTATGACAGGCCTGTGGAGTATTGGGAAGAGTCAGGGAAGAGTCAGGGAAGAGTCAGGGGAGATTCAAGTCTGAAAAAGCCACTGCAGGAATTTTAAGATTTGGCCTGTAGAGGAACAATTTGCCATCTCCCACTGGAAGCTCTGGAAGAGAGGCATTTCTTGCTCCTGCAAGAAATGAATGAACACTCTGGTAAAGCTTCCAGGCCACACAACCCATGTGTGAACACAAAAGGAGAGAGGAGCAGAGCACTATGTGCAATTAAGCTGAAAACTTTAAGAATAGATGGAAAAGYGTAACTGAAGACAGGTGAGAAATCTGGTGGAGCAGTATTTGATTGCTGGGTTAATTTCATTACATCTCTCTAATAATTCATTTCCCAAGACTTATTTCACCACCTCCTACATCATGCAATAATTCAAAGTGATTTCTGGGCTCTTAATCTTCTGCTGCTTAATGAGGAGTGTTCACTTCACACTGGAGATATTTACTCGCAGAGTCCAGAACCCTGGACATGTCTCTGCCTGGCAGCCCCTCTGGAGCCATTTCCCAAATCAGCACCACAAAATACACTCAAAAACCTGCACTGCCCAAAGGATGAAGCCATGGAAGGTGCTATATCCGCAGGGGTGCACCACACARCTGGTAACAAAACCAGTTTCTCTAAAGGCCTAAACAAGAGCCCAGTATGCTTTAATCTTGCAGAGAAATCCATATCAAAGCAAATGAAAACAGGAGCTATTGGATCCAAGTGTATTCATAATGGTACGTTTATGTGCAAAAACATCATTAAAGGTAATTTAAGGAGCTAAAACTAAGGCCTTKTAGCAGTTTCAAGTATTATGAACTGGCATTTAAGATGTGCTTCTCCATGCAACAGAAACAAGTGCTAAGTGTCAAGGACTTTACTTCCTAATAGTATCAATTAAACCAAAAGCCACACTAGATGAGAGCAAACCTCAAGTACCACAAATAGGAATAATTTTTTTTAATAAATTACCTGTCTTTCTTCCCCATTCACTAATAGCTCACAGAATGCAGAAAGCAAGTATTTCTCCAGTAAACTACAGGAATTATGAAGGTGTTTTACCGCATGAGGAAAAGCACAGAATACCCACCCAGACTAAGACYTAGAACACCCCATCCAATCAATCCATGGGCAGAGGGGATTTGCTGAAATGCTACAGCTTGATTTTAAACAGCTTTGTTAGGCTTGATGACTGTTAACAACATCACAGAAAGGCAGAGCAAATCTAATCCCTGCTTTCTTCCTTTAGGTGGATGGCAGGTGACTGCTGAAGCCTAAAGGTTTGAAAAGGCCCCGAAACTTGAGTGAGAGCTTCCTGAAGAGATTCTCTGAGGCTCCGGATTAAAGACTGCTCTTCCCTCTTTCCGGCCTGTTCACTGGTTACACACACACCACGTCAACAGATACAACTCCCAGATAACTTCTATGAATCACTCAAAAGCTTCTGTATTTCCCTTCCTGCACTTCCTATTAATCATTTTACCCTAATCTAACGTGTGCTACACAACCAAGAGCTCCTGGTATCTGTGCCCCACCTTATTTCTCTGTGGGCTTAGAGATCAGGAAACAACGAAGGGCAAGTCATGGTGCCAAAAATAAAAAATGGGGAAAGCAGCTGGYGCCACTTTTGCTTCCAAGTTCCCCTTCAGGCATCATTGAGTCACACACCCAAGAGGAGAACTTCTTAAAAAAAAAATCCTTCACAGAGACTTCCAAAAGATCTAAACCTCCTTTGGTTGCAGTTCTACAAAAACAATCAAACCTTAATAAAAATAAAAGTCTTTATTTTGGCACAGTATTTCACATAACTATGGMATATCCAGAGCTGGAAGGAACCCACAAGGATCATCGAGTCCATCTCCTAGCCCTGCATGGACACCCAACAATCCCACCCTGTGCATCCCTGAGAGCATTGTCCAAAAGCTCCGGAAGCACAGGTCTCCCAGGTCTGTCGTGTTTAGGACATTCCTCCCTCTTATTCCCTGAACAATTCATCAGGAGGGTGCACCAGCAGGAAAGCACAAGCCCAACCACAGCAGGGGGGGCCAAGGCCTGGGGAAATCCTGCTGAAATCCTCCTCAGTCACTCCTGAAGTGCAACTGGCTGGACACACACCATAGYTTCCTCCCACAGCCTCAGCTCCCCACAGCCTCAAAGCAACCCCACCTGCCTGAACACTGCGCTTGCCCTCGCAGGGATGTACTTTATAATTAAGCCTGTTAACTGCTGCTATTACAGGGCTACAGATGTTCTGGGATTGTGAAATTCCCATAGGCAYATGGAGCAGGAAAGCCTTACAGAAATCAACTGGTACTTCAATRGGGCTCTCATGAAAGCTGACCAATCTGCAACAATTCCTGAAAAAAAGACATGGTTGAGAAACTTTTCCAARTGACACATTCTTACATGAGAGCTACCTCAGCCCTGTGTTTTAACTATATGACACCCTATTTGTGTGACAACAGGTTCCCAAGAATCTTATCTATAAAGCAGCACACTGATGAACAAACTGGTTTGTATTTCATCCTATCACCAGAATTATCAAAAGAAACTTGTAATACACCATATTCTGCACCAATTAATCAAATCCCAGCCTSGGCTGAACTTTCAATTCACAGTTTATGTACCTAGTAGAGCTGATTTATAAGAAACCAGGGCTAGTCCAAGATCCAGCACTGAGGAGTCTGGGCAATACCCAAACTAGGAGTTTGTCCTGCAGCGGTCCCAAGCCTGCTAAGGAGCTCCCTGGCCTGAGGAGACTTTTTGGAATCCACTGCAGGGGTCCAGCAGCCAGCCCTGCACAAGGCTGTGCTCCAGGAAACCAAGATCTATCCCAACCACATAAAATACATCCATGACAGCAAAACTGCTCCTGTCCTGAAACAATTCTCAAGATGATAAACACAGCAAGGCTGAAGTCACAACTTCCCAAGTCGGGTAGAGAGGAGGTAACAAAACGAAGCAGCAAGTACAGGACGGCAGCCCTGGCTCTGCACACAACAGCCCCAGGCAGCAGTTGTGCCACACCCACTGCTCACCCCTCTGCAGGGCTGGGGAACCACCCTTGAAACCACCCCTGGCCCTTCTCACCACACCCCCAACATCATCTAGCTCAAAAACAACCCTGAGCATTTGCTAAAATCTTCCGAGATGCTCTTTGGCCACTGACAGATAAGATCCTGGAAGAAAAAGAAATTCAGAATTCTCTCTGAAATAAAGTTCAATTTTTTTCAGTGAGAGGGTCAATGCTGAGGATCAGGAAAGGGAGAAGAAAGATCTCTACATTAGAAATAGCTTACAAATATTCCCAAGACAGACATCAAACCTCTGGGACTCTGCCCTGGCACGACTAGGCACCTTCTGAAAGCATTACTTGGCCATGAGACTGTTCATTTCTATAAAACTGAATTATCCATCTACAAGTTTGTCTTGGACATGAGTTTTTGTCCTTCCTGTGAATACTAATTCAAAATTGCAACATAAAGCTTTCAAACAGAAAAACATAATTGTATCTTAACAGAAATTTGGAAGGAAATTCTGGTTCTGAAAAGCAGTTTTGCTGGATTTTAAGTGGCCACATTTTGCAGATTAAAGGTTTTGAAATAACTGGTTACTCTCTAAGGTAAAACATCCATATTCTCCAAGGGCTGACCTCAAATGGAGTGACACACAAAACTCAATTGTTCAKTTTCATTCACAAAAAAAAGCAATTTCTTTTAAGTACTCATTTTGTACACCTGAAAGACTGAGTCACATGCTACAAAACAAACTAATGTCAAATAATCCTTGTGTTCTGCTAAAAATGTTACATTCAGAAACACTTCAGGAAGTGTCACACAGTTACTACACACGTTCAGCATTTTCTTTTTAAGGTAAATACCCTGGGAGTTCAAAATTGTTAACTGGCCCCAAAAGCTCTCTTTTTATCATTTTCAATCCCACCCAAACCAGTGAAGCAGCAATTCCCCATCTATAATAATTACGAAGGCTCAGCTCCAACAGCTTACTAGAAGAAAAAGAACAGAAAACTTGTAATTTAGTGGTCTTCTATGCAGAGTAACCCCCCATCCCCTGTTCTTCACTTCTTAAAAGTTAAAAAACTGAGTTAACAGGGCAACCCAAAGACCCCAGGACTCCATGCTCACTATTCTGCAAACACGTGCAAAGACTAAGGTGAAGCTACACCCAGGATCACGCTAAGGAGCAAATAAAAAGTTTATCCTTTCTAAATTAAATCACACAAATATCACAGGCTGGTCAGTTCATTGCAATTTAAGAGAAATGGCAAAGCTCATATGTTATTTTTTTAAGTTAAATGAGAAAGCAAAAGGTAGCAGGCAACATGCAGAACTATGCTACTGATATCACAACTTCAGTAAACAGGCAATAAAACACAACAGCTCTTCCCCCCTCCCCCGGCCCTACTGCACAGAAAGCCCTTAAAGAGTCACTCCTACAATGCAGTTAAGTAGAAGATTTCAGAAAAGGAGGCACAAAAAACATTTAGCAGACTTAACAATTTGATTAAACAGAGTCCTGAGAGTTTAACACAAGTTYAACAGCATAACATTTACAACAAGAAAGAAGAAAGGCACCTGGAGACATCTGACACTGGGCATGCTCTGCAGGCATCTCAGTGCGCACATGCTCTCTACCAGGTTGGAGCAGCCTAGCCACAAAGACCTTGGCACAGAACACTGCAGGGTGACAAAAAGGAAGGAAGAGAAGAAGCAGTTAGATGCCACAACAAATCACTCAAGGCAGGCAACTCATTAGTATGTTAACGTGGGTACTTATCTATGTTATTTCTACATTCATCACACTTAGCGGCCAAGGGTAAAATAATCACTGAAGTTCCTGTGCAGCAAACAAGGCCGAGTCACCCCTCTGGCCTGAGCTCCTTTTCCCCAYTTGTACCCTCCTGGATTTAGTACTCAGCTGAACATTATAACTTACTCCCAGTAGTAGGAGAGTTTTCGTTCACCCACATATGGCTGCCCACAGCAGAGCTTCTGGGGCAGAGGCCTCACCCAGCAAACCAGCCTGGCCAAAATCCCTGCCCAGCTGCCCCCTGCACAGTCCCCCTGGGGAAAGAAGGCCAGGAGGTGCCATTATGGTGGCAAGGCTTTAAAATCCACCTGGAGGAGCTTTTGGGAATTAAGGTTTGGTATTCCACACTGTAGACACCTCACTGTCTCGGCTTCATCAAACAATTGTGGCTCTTTACTCTGACAGCAAAGCCAGCGTTGATGTGAGGTCCCAGCCTACACTGGAACAAACAACCTGACAATGGGAGCACATTTTAGAGATGAACCACACTTAACTCACTTCAAATTGCATGACCAAGTTCTGCTTAGTCAAGGTATCTTAATAAACTGGGGAAAAATGTTGGAATTATAGTTAAARATATCCTAAAGCCAAATTATCCCCTGGCTACATTTTTATTACTCACACTGCCACCCAAGCTTAACTACCAGACTCCACATTGCTGACATGAGAATAYAGAAAAAGTTTGGAGATCCCTTTTGTTTCTTTCCTGAAGCTGAAAAAATTTGATATATACACAATCCACAAAACTTCTGTAGCTCGCCAATATAATTTCCCAGTTCCTTTTAAGGACAAAGTAGTACATACACCAGATAAAGTTAGTGAAAAGGATTCAATTCCTCAGCATMAAGCAGTGCACAAACCTACCTCCAACATCTGGCACAGACTGAGCTTTCACTATTTTCTACACAGGCTTCCAATTTAGTTACAACAAACACCAAAACTTTAAAAGAAAATCCCTACTCAGATCAAAGCTGGAAGTGGAATAACTGGAGGTGAAGCTTCATGGAAAGCCGTTTGTGCCAGGAGAGAGGGGGAGAGAGCCCAGAGYACCTGAAGGGGTTAAAAATTCTTTATTTTTGTTTCATATCTTATGAATTCAATAAAAGAAAGACTCCWATTTTCATCTCCATRATAAGGAGAGAAATTAAAGCAAAAYCASCACAAGAATGCCTCTAGCAGCATCAAAACACACAAAAATTCTCTCTYCTCTTATCCAGGAAGGTGCTGATTCCATGGGGATGTCCTGTGCTATGCACTTGGTATGGGAATGGTGRGGGCTTATATCTTATGGATGGGGTAAATATAGAGATACTTATCCTTAATAGCATTATTCTTTCTTTACTAGCAAAATAAAACCAGTTTTCAGTTACTAAAAGTTTTTAATCTTTTATTTAAAGTTTAGAGAAATGGGATTTAGGTGTAAAGCAATTAATGCAGTGTATCAGTTATTACTTTGCAGTATTTTCCTTTGACATGTCCTCACATCAACATTTGAAATTTAGTTCCCAGGACTCTATTAAGACAGTGACAACAGGGAAACTACCTTAATTTAACAAGATACACAAAAAAGGAGGTCTTCKTATTTTTAAAAAAAGATGGGATGTACTGTTAAAACCCACTGATAATATGTTGAAGATACAGACATTTTATAGGTCTGTTTTTCAAAACAAGCGTGTATGATTCAGGAAACTTACTTTCCAATCCATTTCATTATTTATTCCTATTTAGGAYAATATTTGCATGGTGCTTCTGCAGCTCTGAACCACCAAAATTCAGGATATTGCTGCAGGTATTTATTAAAGCCCAAACACATTTTTAAACACATAGGCCTGGCAAAAAAAAGTCACTTTGCTGACATAACTCACTAAAATCATTGATAAAAAAACACAGCAAACCTCTCCTGACATGTTCAGATCAGGTGTACAAAACTGACTGTAATGTTGATAACAATTCTACACCTGTAGGTGTCCACAAATGATAAGCTAAAAATCACTGGTTTAGAGGTTATTGTGTGTGGCGGGGGGGGGGGGGGGGGGGGGTGGGGTGTTAGAAACTATTCTAGCTAAATAAGCTGAATTTTAAGCGCTTAAGAGAAAAGTAGGTAACTTGAGAACATTTTTTAAAATTTAATTCAAAACGCATTAGACACTGAGGCCATTTCCATGCCAAGGTTAAGCCACACAAAAAACCTTTTCACAGTATTACGAAACCCTGCATAAAAGGGTTTATAAAACGCCCTGGACACTCAGCTGCAGCACTGATATTGCACAATGCCACAAATTAAATACTGTGTCCCACTTCACACCAAAACAGGAACGTGCAAATATTTGTGTGCTTCCCTGATGTGTTATTGCTTGACCCTGCTTGTGMAGGGACTGCCACGAATAAAAGTGTAACAGTGTTCTGAAGACTTCACTTTAGCAGCAGGAGCCTCAGCTCAGGACTTCACTTTTCACTGGCCCTCATCCCAGGAAGATGCAGCACTATTTAATAAAGCCTGGGAAGGGGAAAATGCCAGCGGCCACYAGGCATAGTATTAAATGAGAACCCAGAGAACAAGTTACAGTTAGGGCAACTGAAACTCAGATTTTAAGGAATAAGGTATTTAGCAAATGCAGAGCTTTAACTTACTCACATTTTGAGGCCTGTGAATCACCTGGAGGCCCTGGCTGCAGAGCAGAGAGGGGCTTTGAGCTCCAGGGCAAGGAGGGAACAGAAACTCTCATTCTGATCCCTTCAGTGCTTTGTGCTTGGAAAGATTCATATTCTAATTTTATTATTAGATGATWGATGTTAATTCTGTACACAAAGAACTGCTTTGGTGGTCTAGCCCCAGGAATTACGTTTCAAGCTTTAGGTTTCAATCTTAAATCTCAAATTTAAGCAGCCTATGCAAAGTGCTGCATTCCCAGTGAAACCTGTAAATCCTCAGTAAAAAAGGGAAGATACTTTAGAGTCATTAAGACTCAGATGTTAAGAACTTCTTATATCAGTAGCAAAGCACACAGCAGGGTGCATCCAATAAACAGACTTGACAGGTGGGAACTTTTAGGATGGAGGTATAAAAAACAAACCTCTCAARCCCTGAACCATGCAAAGTTTTCATCCACTCCGGACTTCTCCCAGGTTCCAGCTCTGTCTTGTTAAAACACTCTAAAATGCCCCTGAAATCGTTTYTTTCAGTGCATCTGATACTGTCACACAGAAATCCTCATTTGTATTCTTTTAAAAAAATCTTCACCCATTTATCCTCTAAAGCCCATTAAACTGCTCATGAAATGCCTATGGACTATAGCCTATATTCTTAATGGAATGAGAACACCTTTGCAACCCAGGCATGGCAATRTTGCAGCATCATAATCAAGAATGACAGCATTTACATAACCCAGACTTTATGCTGCAAGTTTTATAAAATATTAAAATTATGATCTCAGAACTTTTTCACTGCCTTAATACTATTTAAGATAATCTAAGGAATCCACATTTATTGGTGTGTTTACCGCTTGCAAAACTCTGGTCTTAAGGCAAAAATACCTTTGTTTTCAAAAACCAGTTGCTAGACACAGTCCAAAAAAGATGGCAAGGAGAGGCATTTTGAAATTTCAAAGGAAAATGCAATAAAACAATGAAGGAGATAATTCACTCAATTTTTTCTAAAGGAGCGTGACAAATTATATTAATTCACTCCTYGTGCAACAAATTTTTTCTTATGCAGTTTATCACAAAACTAAACTGAACATTAAAACCTAAAAAGCATTCAAATTTTTAAACCCAAATGCTTTTCCCAGCTTTCTTGTGACATCAAACCAACTCCTCAGTAAGATTAGTTTGCACTTTGGATGTCCACAGGGCTATAAACAGATATTTGAATTGTCAAAAAAGGCACAACCTTTTTTGTGAATTTAACTTCAACCTTCATTGTTAATTTTTTCAGGTTTTTAGCTATAAGAAACTCACATGCTACTCAACATCGGTGATTTACTGGTTAGTTTACTTTGATTTAGGCCTGGACCTGCACAACTAGTAATTCTTTACTTTCATCAACACTTAATGTTGATAATTTTATGTGATAGGTGGTGCTACTTAAACCCCTCTCCATGGYTGGGGGCTCAGTTTAATGCAGTCCAAGGGGTGCTCTGAAAGCCAACTTGGATTTGAGGGCAGTCTGACAGTCTGGGAAAGCTTATGCTCCCACTTCCAACTCAATGTCAAGCTCAGTTTCTCAAAAATCAGCATTAACCACAGCAAGACATAAAAAATCTGAAGCAGTACCACTGTTTCAAGGCCTTCAGTATTATTTTACACTTGGCAGGGACAGTTGCCAACTCAAACTCCCTCCCGGTTCGCAGGCTGGGATTTCMTCCAGATCTTACCTGCTGCTTTTTCCGTAAGGGCTTTACTCAAACAGTGCCAAGCAGAGCAGTGGTGAATCTCTGGGATGGGAATGAGTGAGTGCCCTGAGTGTGTGCAGGTGGGGAAGCAGAACTTTCAAGTTTCTGTGAGTGAACACTCGTGTGCGACATGCAGGGAGTAGTGACACGTGTTCCCCCAGAGACAGCCCGGCTGGCAGGGGACACCACCCCTGCACCTTCTGTACAACACTCCCCATCTTTGGAAGCACAGACACAACTGTCTGACCAACAGGAGCACTTTGTGCCTCTCCCATTCCAAAGCCAGACTGTGGCCTGGGAGATGCCATGTGCTCACATGCTCCACACAAGTCTGTTGGAATCGGTGCCATCACATCAGTGCCTTTTCCGTGTATGCAACCTCACTGGGCCTGGGTGATTTGGAAGGCTGTTGGGAGTACCATCCACACAACACATTTCCACACTCCACAGAGTTGTACGGGTACATTCCAGCAATCTGCTTCAATTTTAGCAAAATTATACTCCCAGGTCAACAAAGTTGTTTTAGATGTAATTTATTCGTGCATTTATTTCTGTTCTTCCATGAATTACRAATGCAAAAGTGATTTTCTCAAAAATAAATATCCACAGAGTGGCAAACCCATTTTAACTTGTGAAACATTTTTGATTATTCCTTTATTGCTATCAGATCATTCTAAAAACTCAGGTAACCAATATCTGAGTCACACTGCCATTAGGAAAATCAATTTAGCCAAATGATTGCCATTCACAATAAAAACTGCTCAATGGAACAACCTTCCAACAGCCATTCAAGATCTGCATGTAAGCTCTTGCATTTGGGGAAAAACATGAAGTGAGGAATCAGGAAATTTGAAGCAAGACAAGGGAAAAGAATTGATCAGAGGAATTCTCCTCATTACCACAGCGATGCTCTAGATAGGACACTGAATTCACAGGAGGCTGATGGATAACGCTGTCCCACTCTGCTCCTGAAGATCAAAGTGTGTTGTTTGCTACACACAATCAATGCTACAAAAGGAATATGGGTTCAGTGGAGAGAAGATTAAATGCTTGCTTTGAATAGAATAACTATCTTACTCCATTATAATTTATTCATCAGGATAAGACTCATGAGATGCAGCAGCTCTTTTTCAAGAAGATACAAAAGACTGGGAAGAAAAATTCTAATAAATTTGCATAAGTCACTCTGAACATTAACTTAAATAATCTAAAGTTTCCAAAATACACAGCATTTAGATTAGTCCTTGCTTCTTTCATRTACATACATCCCAACACCCATARTGAAGTGTGATATTCCTTTCTACACTARCATACCCCATGTTACATTGAAAAAKCCATTTTTAAAGAGAAACACTGTTTTCTGCTCTCCTGCAGCAGGAACAGGGGCTTACAGACATCTTTAGTCAGCAGTTCAGGGCAAATCCCGACCAGGGAACACAGATCCAGCACTGCCAATCACACTGGAGAAACCTGGAGGTAATTAAACAYGTAGAAAAATGTGGCTGAAACTTGTCTAACATGTTAAAAGCTGTCCCAGACTCTTCTGTATTATGTTTTTACAGGTGAGGCCTAACACAACTTACAATAGATTCTAAGACAGCCAAGGCAGGGTCCAAGCATTCAACAAGTTCCACCACCTCTGGAGCCTGGGCTACCAGGGAACAAACCCCTGGATTCTGAGGCAGGAGCTGCACACCAGAGGCTGCAGAGGAACATCGRCACAGCTCTGAGAGCTCCCACACATTGTACTTTCTGAAATACAAGATTCAAAACAGGCAACAACAAAACCTCCAACCTGCTCAGCTTAGCTGCTGCCTTTGTGGGGCTGGTTCATGTTTTCAAAAGTTAAGTGATATTAAATAACTTTGAGGATCTTCTTCACCAGGAGCACTCATTTATGCTTCCTCTTTTTTCCCCCAGTCAGTGWATTTTAAATTATTTCCTCTTTTCAGTTTTCATCACTAAAGATGCCAAGTTCACTTCTGCCTCTCCGTTCTCTTATTTTAGAAAAAGGCACACCCTGAACAGCAAATATTCCACAGAAAGATGTTATTTTACTGTTTTAACTACAAAGTGAGTCTGATGGGTGTGTGGAACAAATTCAATTTGATACTAGATGAAAATGCAAAAAATGTGTCAGTCTAAGGTTATTAAGTATTTCCCTTACATTTTCCCTCAGGTTTATTTTAAAGAATTACAGTAAAACAGCATGCCCAAGACTTCTCCACCCTAACCAAATAAAATTCAACTACTCAAAAAATCAAACCAGGAAACAACAGCAACCTGTGCACAAATAATTAATTACAAATGTATTTATCAATTAAATTCAAATACAACTTCGGCACAAAATACCAYGCCAGCAAAACAAACGCAGAACTAAACCAATACATGAGATCAACAGCAYGTACAGGAGTTCCTGCTACAGGAGGTTAAATATTGAGACCTCACCMCTTGCTACAGTAACTGCCCACAAAGGAGAACACACAAGTGGCTTTGCATKATTGCCGTTACTATTCAGAGGAATTCAGGTACAGTGTTTCATGGTGACRTTAGAAATAAGTTGCCAAGTCCACCAAAGCACCAACTCACACTAAAGCTGGGCACTGAGAGGTGCAGCTCTCCCATTAACACCAGGTATTACATTGAACTTACGTAACTTTATTTTCCTGCCAGCCAGGGACCCAACTTTCCTTCCAAAGGCATATAAACATCTTCCAAACTCACCTCCAAGATAACCTGTTGTAGCCTTTTGCAGGCAGCCCGAATCTCAGATGAATGTGACTCAAAGTGCAACCACTCTCCCCCAATCTGAGATTAATCCCTATCACTGTGAGGCCCCTACTGCCAGCACCTCCCAAAACAGCTGGGGCCAGACCTTCACACCAGCAGCTCAGCAAGGGTTTAGGACACTGACTCCAAGTGCTGCCCACTTCAAATGGCATTTCAGCAGGAAAAGCTACAGGAATTTGTCTGAGTAACAACTAGAGAAGTTTTCTCCTGCTCTGATGTCCCCATCAGAGGACAGGGACAGAACTCAGAGCGGTGACTTCTCTGAACTCCATAKGAAGCCCAAGGCAGTCACTGGCAAAGTTGCTCTCCCCCTCCAGAAGCAGGATATGACAGGCAATGGATCCATGCCCCTGTTCCTGCGCACACAGAAGTTACCTCATGTTCCTAAGGCTGTGTTTCACAGCAGACTGGCAGTTCCCTCCAGCACTGCTCCTGCATTTCCCGGACATGCCCTGTCTGACTGTAAGCTCAGCAGCTGATTCCATGTACCCTAACACTCTGGGGACATGAAGCAGTTAAAGCAAGAGACTGAATGTGCGGACAAACTCATCTAAGCAGAAGCAGCAAGATATAGTACAGGGTGACTTCTTACCTGAAACTTTGTTTCTGGGCTTCAGATCCACCAATCCAGAATGAAAGGGGATTCGAATGGGTTTTCCTTCTCAGACTTGTCTGTTAAAAGAGAGCAGCCAATCATCTTCAGCTTGGTGTATCTACTTCTTTCTTGAACGAAATCCCAATTACTGCTAATGCTGTTAGAGACAAGGCAGCCCAGGCACCTGCCCAGCCCGGGACCGACTACGTTAGTGGGGTCGTCGGATTGGTGGATCTAAGACAGAGAAACGCATTTACAGACAAGAAATTGCTCCTTCCCCTACCCTGGGTCAACCAAGCAGGTGTTTTGGGGCTACAGCTCACTTTGCGAAGATTAAGGAAGATGAGAAGAAGCTACAACACAAATAACAAAGCAAGTCCTAAAGCTTCAACCACCAGCTCACACCTCRCAGGCCTGCTCCAGGAACACAGGTTTGCACAACAGTTCGATGCAGTTCTCCTGCTCCGCCATAAACAACCTCTAAAGCATTTTATGGCAATGATTATTTCCCTGTTTGCCGGCTCAAAATTACCTCACTTGCCTTACRTATCTGCAGCACAAAGATGGAGTTGTCAAGACACTCCTGACCTGAACAACAGCACTGAATTCAGTAAATTTGCAGTACTGCTGGTCTCTGGAACACAATCTAGAACCAGAAGAGAGTAAGGCACTGTACACTACTGAAACAAGAAAAAGTCACCTCTTGCTAAGCAAGGAGATAAAAGGCCTCCAGCCAATCCTGTCAGCAGCTGAGTGAGAGTGTGACTAATTTAAAGCAGCTGGAACTGTGACACCTCAGAGAGATGCAGTCTGCAGGAAAACTCACACCACACATGCAACAGAAAGCCCAGCCTACAGAGACCARACTGTGCAACTTCCAGCGAGAGCTTCAAAAAGTTTGGGCCATGGCCTACAAAACTTCCCCTACCAGCAGCAAGAAYAAAATGCTGCAACATCCACAKWGGTAGACATCATTGCTGTTACCCTYTCCTCTGCTCTCCAGCCTCACCAGAGAGCTGAACCTCAGCCTCCACTGCCCCACGTCTCAAGCTCCAACAACTCACAGAAGGGKGGGAGAAACTGCCTCTGTCCCCAGATTTGCCAAGAAACCGTCTCCATGAGGACAGCACTGTCCCTGGCTGCCCACAGCTTCCCAAAGAAAGATGCATCTTCATAGCRCTTTCCTGCTTCATTGATTTCCTGCTTTTCAGCCACTGGCAAAGCCGGTCAATTATAGATAGGACAGCATTTCAAGGACAAAGCAGTACTGTAGGCCCAGTACCATGTCCAATGCATGATTKTTAAGGCTGCCAAGGAAAGTGCTAAGATGTCAAGGCATATGACTCAGAATTTTAAGAATACAATATAGCTCAGCAAGAAGCCAGCTATCAAATTATATAAATGCACTGATTTGCTAAGTCACTGCAGAGCCAGCAGGGTGCTGGAAGGAGAGGCATTTCTCCATGAAGCCAAGCCTTAACATTATTTGGAAGTGTAACAGGTCTGATTTTTGTCTCAAGGAGTGGTGTGCTGGAGATACCCTAAGCAACAAGCTTCCCTGGGTAGTCTTCCCCTGCCCTAAGAGAACTTCCCACAAGATTCTCTGTCAAGTCCCAGCTGTAACTTAGTAAGTTTTGCAAATTCTGAGTTATAGATTTTCAAAGCAGGCATTTTTGTCTGAAAAGTGAAAATTAGCTTCACTGCAAAGACTGGAAGATTTGAAAGCAGCCCCATTGTGCAAACCACACTGAAATACAACCTCAAACCTCTCAAAAAGGCAGTACACACCGTCACAACTTTTGTACCAAAACTCCACATTAAAAAACTCCTCAACAGAATGAAACTCAGAGCGCAGCCTCACCTCACTTGCAACACTGAAAATATATATATACATATATATATACATATATRTRTATATATATATATACACACAGTGATCTCCTCTAAGTCAGTGAGTAAACCAAAATTCTGTAGTGTTGCACAGCTAAAAGTTGACCCAGAAAGCTCCCTACCTACATCTTCCAAATTTCCATCAGTATTCATCCTAGAAACGGGCCCAGGAAGCTGAATTACTCTTTGATCCCACACAAAACCGTTCATTTCCTGGGGTGGAAGTACAAGGATGCAAGTCCTGCGGGGATGTGGATTAACAAAGCACCAAAGAACAACATGCCTTCAAACGTTCCTGTTGTTAATTTAGCCTGCATGAGAAGCAAATTAAGTTTTCAGAAAGAGTCAGTGCTTTTCATTGTTAAAACACCAATGGCATTGCATTATTTCTGCATTATCTGCTCTCGGTCATGCATTACTCATATTGGGAAATGTGTGGAAGTGGTACAGGAAAACGGAGTAGGCTGTCATGTCACACCACTGAGCTCATAAATACATCAATAAACTGGGGAAGGAAGGGATTTTCCAGAAAAAGTGGATTTTCTGTGAATAATGATGCCATAAAAATCAAACCACGAAATCAGATTATGTAACAACATAAACAGTGGCATTCATATAGAGAAGACATCGCCCAAGAAAAAAAGCTGGAAGGAAAGGATTGTTACCCATCAGCATTAATTTAAACAACTCAGTCAATATTCTCATTTCCCTTCAATTCATTTTCTGCCTTGCAACAAAAAAAAAAAAAAAATCCTTGTCACGGAGCAGCCCTCTCATAAGCACAGTCTCTTGTTCTCTCCCACACATCATTCCTCTCGCATTGGCACATTTGCTGCAACATCCATTTCACTTGAAAGCCATCAGCAATCTCTCTGAGCAYGCTGCTGCACAAGCAGTCCAAGCTGCCCAGGGACAGGCAACTGGAAATGCCAAAGCACCAGTGACCTCTAAACTGCACGGCAATAAACCCAGCACATCCAGAGCAAGCTGATTTAACAAGCAGCAAAGGTGTTTTAGAAAACATGAAATGAAATTAAATGAAATGAAAAGGTACATCCATCCTTCAAAGAACATTCCCAAGTCTCTCTGAGGGTACAGCTTGTAACAAGGCAGGTTGTTTTGCTGTGATGCTGCTCACAACACTCATCAGTGACCCAAATCTTTAGCAGTGCTCAAAGCTCTGTATCCTGAGGGACACAGCCGGCACYGTCGGACACGCGGCAAAGGCAGACSGGCTTTTTAAAGCAGCAATCCCAGAGCACTTCAGAGAGGGCAGCTGCACCCACACCAGCTGCCGGCAGAGATGGGATCTCATTCCACACGGACACCTGAACAGGGATTTACTCCAGGAGCTCCCAGTCCCAAGACAGAGCTCCGGGGCAGCTCATGGAGCCAAAAGCTACCCGACGGTGCTCACACTGAGAAGCCCTGCACGTGTTCCAGGCTGCAGGGAACTTGCTCTGCTGCTCCTCACTCACTCAGMACTGGGCAAAGGTTGGAGAATTTAGTCATGTTAGAAAATGTAACAACATCATGAGGTAAGAAATCTCTGAGTCTTGAACGCGWTTTAAAAAGCCTCTGAAACACCAATGCTTAGTGATCCCAAGAACTGTAACTTCCTTTTATTGAGAACCAAAAGCAATTTAATTTCAGAATTCCCCCCACAACTGGCACACCTGCAGCTTTCCTTCACCTGAATAAACTGATGGCTGCTGCCATTATCATCACAAACCTCAGATCATTTTCTTGTATACACTTCTGCATCTTTATAGCCTCCTTCCCTCTGCCATCTCATTTCCCCAGCCAGGCCATTGCTTTATCTAAGTCTTCCCAAAAGATAAAGCTTTCCACTCTCCTTTGTCCACTTCCCTCATTTCACCACTCCGCTGGTTCTGAGTTCAGTTGCCTTGCTCTAATTCACGTTCTTAAGCTCTTCCTTCCCATTTTCTGCACCACTGCCAAAGTCACAGCGATCTTTTCCCTTCAGATTTGCATCCTTCCTCTGCGAGGCACTCTCTGAAATGGGACTGTCATTCTGAGAGCCTGGCAGCAGCACAGATCTTACATCCCCTGCCCCAAGGCTCATCCTAAGGCGGTGCCTTCCTCACATCCACCCARCCATCATCTCTGTAGCCCTCTGTTCCAGCCACTGCCTTCCTCCCCATGTATGAAAGCCTGCAGGTTTTACCATCCAACATGCAGATCTCAACTTAGCTCATTTAGTTAGTGAAGATTAAAAAAATACCTGCAAAGCAAACAGATTGTTATCCTGCTGAAGAAAGCACATCTAGGTTACACACAGGTTTACAAATGCCTTACTAACACCCCACTTACTCCCAGGCTTCAATGAAGAACCGGTCACATTTCAGCCAGAACAGTACCTCCTTTGTGTCAGCTGCAAAGACGATCATTGCCTGTATCTCTGTCACTACAAAAGCCAACTCTTTGAAGGATTCCTCTAGTATGTGGGAAAAAAAAAATCCCACAAATCCAACTGCTTTCTTGGCTTGCAATGACTAACACAGGGAAGAAAAAAGAGAGAGCACTATGGCCCTACTGAGATACATATACAGCAGCTGTATTTTAGCTTCCAAACAGAATGCCGGGATTTATTTTGCACTGCAAAGCTTTAAATAGTTTAGGGGAACAACCATCTTCAGTTGCAGTAAGCCAGGGAACTTCAGGTACCACTGKATTGATTTACAGCAGAAGCTCCTGCTGGCCAGGCAGACCTGTGTCAAGCACTTCCTTCTCACACTGGTACCTCTGAATTTGAACACCTCCACCTCACATGAAAGTCCTGCCAGGAAAAACAGAAAGATTTTTGGCAAGATATTCAATTATAGTCCTTCATTCAATATTTACCGAGGTACTTAAACACTGGACACTTTCATGACAGCCAGAGAGAGACTTTCTAGACACTGRAGGTGGTGTGGTAGGAAGACTATTTCCATATATATAACTTCCAGATACAAATGATAACAGGGTAAACAAATGCTTGCCTATCTTATTCCTAGGCATGGCCTTTCCCGAACCCTTTTATGCTCCTACCACAGAGCAGTGTAATGCTGAAATTAAACTGCCAGYACAGGGATCTGTGTTAGGAGAGCAGCTTGGGCAGCAAAGCTACAGTGAAACATGAGGGTCACAAGCTCAGTGAGTGGGAGAATTTACACACAACTGGATTCCYGCTCAGGAGCCACCTCCTGTAGGTGTCTCATGGGTACAGAAGCCTGAGAGCAACAGCTTTTTTTTCTTCATGCTATCCACATCTTATGCTGCACACAGTTCACCCATAAATGTATAATTTCTTAATTTGTATTAAAAAAATCCCAAAGCTATTTGCCACACTGATGTATTCTGTTATGACCACCTTAGTACAAAGTAATCAGCTAAACCCCCACTACTTAAAAAGAGGATGGTAAAACTTAATTATAGTTCAGGGAAGCTTCCTGGGAAAGTGAAGAACACAAGGCTTTTAGCAGGTATTGAAGGTAAATGCAAATCACAGGRTTGATACAAATGAACACAGGTTTTRTATACAACTGTTATCTGTACGTWAMAACKTATTTCACAAAGCATTGCTGTTGGTTCTTTAAGAGAGCAAAAACATCACTGAGAAAACCAAAACCAGGGGCAGAAAGAGTCCTTTCAATGATCGGCTGTCCCTCTGTCTGTTCTGGATTACTTCCTCACTCCCCACTCCCCACTCACACCCAGCATTTCCCCGAGCCCACAACTGAACCAGCTCCACAAGACACTGAGCCTCAGCCTGGGCATCCCAGTCAGTCCCAGTTAATCTGCCAGGCCTTAGGAAAACCCCTCTGCAGGCACRGGGTATCTCAGCTGTACAGGTGGGCACCATCTGCACATGGAAGCCATGGAATGACATCACTGAATCCACTGCTCATCCCCCTGGGAAGAACTGATGATGGAATCTACAGAACCAGCACATGGCTTGGGAAGCCTTCAGCTGTCCTGAGAGATACAGTGACTCGCTAACACTTCACACAGCAAATCAAAGTTGTCACTCTGAAACCTTCAAATATTTTTCTTAGATTCCAGCCTTAAAAATAGGAAAGTATTATTTCCATGACTGTTTTTCCTTTAAATAARTGCAAATGATCTATCCAGGGAAGCCACAACTGAGGGCTAGAACAGCCTGTTCCAAAATTTCTGTGCAATTAACATGYTGACATATTATCTCTTGTTTATCAGCCCCTCAGAATTACATTGTATTTGCTCCTCAGAACTTTCACAAAACACATTTGCTCCTGTATTTACTACAGATTCATCCCTGGCACTGGAGGGAAGTAACAGAGCAGCCAAAGTGCACCAAAYCCCATCTCCCTTATCAAAGAGAGTCATAAAATGTCTGCTTTTACGAATCTGGAACACCCTTAAAAAGAACAGCATCCCTGCCAGGCAGGGATGATCCCTAGGTTTGGGATGTTTCCACAAGCACTAACTCCCAAGTTTCCAGATCACATAGAAATCTCCGAYAGGGAACTCAGCCCAAACAGCTTCTGTCCTGTGGATTCAAACAAATGYTCTGGAGAATCTCATCTTCTGCATCACATCAGAAAGCAAAACCTCCACATCTTCATTTAGTAATGATATTCAGTTATTTTACGGAAACATTTCCACTCAAACACAAGTGATCCTGTGCAAGCCTCCACTATCGTTAACATTAAATTCAACTACTACATTTTACAGTGTACCATTTTCTGCTGGAAACTACAGAATTATTTGTTCACCTTATTAAATTTTTATATTTATCCATTTCTTGCAAGAGAGAAAAATTTATTTCTTAAACCTCCTACTACATACTAAAACTCCTACTGTCCTCACTGAAATTTGCATGGATTAGCACATTTCCCAGCTCCAAATGCAAGTGGATGGTACAACAGTCACCAGCAAAAAGTCCCATTTGCTCCCTCCTGATACAACCTGGCCCCAAAAAGGAGAGACTAAAATGGGAGAGCACTTGCTAAAACACAAGCCGGAAAGCTGAGGGAGCCAAACCTTCCAGCCCCAAATGCTATTTGAGCACATCACAGAACCCAAAGCTGAAGAGTGCTGGTGACTTCACTACACAGAGGRAAAAAAAACACCAGAGTACACTTCCGACCGCGGGAATTTAGGAGACATCTTCTCTGGGGGAGGCTGGTCCTGATTCGGATCCCCACAGAGCTGCCCCAGCGTTCCCCTCCCTGCTGCAGGGCACAAATGGCTCTGATGTTCCCCAGGGGAAGTGCAAGATCACAGGATCAGGGAACGAGGCTCCCTAYGAACAGGTTTTAAGCCCCTCCCCACAGTGATCAGTAAAATAATGAAAGATACACAAAGGCTTTGTAGGTTTCCCCTTTTTCTGCTTTTTGAGACCAGATGGCACATTTAAAGAAAGTTTGTATTTTGCAGATTAGGTAGTTTAGCAACAACTCCAATAGCTAAAAACCCCAGTTAATGTCTCCACTGAACCCAGCTCACCTTCAGAGGGCCTTAATGGSAAATGATTTGCATTTTTCCCTCAGTTATGGAGAATTGCATGAAATTSTGTATGTGAGAGCAAATTATGCTTAGGAGAAAAACCAATCATGCTTATAACAAACAAATTAGAAGATTTATTGATTATTATTCTCTCTCAGCTCCTAACTTAATTTTATTCATGCCTAAAGGCAGTAAAACGAGGGGCCCCTAATATTTGTCTACAGAGATCTAATTTGCTTACATTAAAAAAAAAAAACCAAAACTCTTTCTACTGCACCCATCTGGCTGCCTCTCTACTCGAATTTAGCGGCGTAAGCGTTAATTAGGGGTATAACCAATACACCAATTAGGTCTCGTTAGGGTAATTCCGTATGTGCTGGACCGGAGCCGCAGTACCGGTGCTGCGCCGGGCCGGAGTCCCGGGCCCCCACGGCGGGGTTTCAAGCCGTCCCCGGGAGCGGGGGGGGGGGGTCCGGCCGGGCCGGGGAGGGGCTGGAGCCGGAGCCCCCGCCGGCCGGGGCATTTCGCTTTCGGTTCGTGCAGCGCGGCCGCGACGCTCCGGGCCCCCGGCCCTCCCCGGCCTCCTGCGGGGGGTTAATTGCTCTAATTTATTTATTTTCAATGAAACGAAGGCGCTCGTGGCGCCCCGGGCGGGCCGCGGAGCCGCGGCGGAGGCGGGAGCGAGAAGATCCCCG
>NW_026623652.1:27936-39711 GCF_030028575.1 Malurus melanocephalus | reverse complement strand
AGCGGGGCTCTCGCGCGCGGAAGGGGCGGGGCCGGGCGCACGAGAGCCCCGCTCCCCCGGAGCCTCTCGCTGCCTATTGGGCGTGAGCCGCGCGCGGGGGCTGCCGGGAGGCGCCGGGCCCGGGGTGGGGGAGGGGAGGGGCGGCCTGAGGGGCCCCAGAGCGGCCCGGGGTCGCTGTGACTGCACCGGAGTGCTGGGAGCAGAAACGGGGCCGGGAGAGGGGCAGCGGGGGGGCAGCGAGCGCGTCCGTGTGGCCATGCAAGCGTTCGGAGCCGCTGGGTTTCCTTTCCCGTGCTGCCGGGGTTGAGGCGCCTTCAGGGGCTGCCGAACGCGGCAGAACCGTGTGGGAAAGGCCCAGGTGGGGTTTTGGTGCTGGACACTGGGRGATCGAAACCCTGGAAAGCGTCTTTGAGATTCCCCCCACCATCCGCTCCTTCGTGCCTTGGCACAGGGTGCCCGGAAAAGCTGTGGCTGTCTCTGATCCCTGGACTGGTAGCACCGGGCTTGGAGCACCCTGGGATAGTGGGAAGTGTCCCTGTCCATGATGGGGTGGAACTGGAAGGACTTCAAGGTCCCTTCCAGCCCAAACCAGTTTGGGATTCTATGATATGTGGACTCACAAGCTAGCTCTGCATCTTTTACTGTTTATTTAATAACCAGTTTTATTTAATAAGTCCTAACCTGTCCTTAGGCCTGGTCTTGCTGGCACTGCTGAGCCACACTGTCCTATCTGTGCTTTGAAGGCTGTGCCTRTTTCTGCTGGCTCTGCTCCTCCAACTGACCAGGTGAGATGGAAATTCACCCCATCCATGGATGAAATGGGGTTATTTACCAAAATGTCGCTGACTGAGAGCAGGCACACCATCTGGAGAATAACTGATAGTCCTTGCCAGGGAAAACATCTAGTCCAGGTTAGATGAAGACGGGGCAGAACACAAAAGCCTGTAAAGGACATGTGCTGTGTTTGCAARGAGACATGGAAACCCCAGGCTCAGGTGGTGGAATTTCCATTTAGCTGACCTCAGCCCTCAGCAACGAGCAGCTTTTTTAGCCTTTAGAGTCTGGATCCTGCTGGCAAACTGTGCCCCTGCCACAGGGAGACATGGCACACCTCGGAGCCATCCAGAGTAGGTGACACTGGGTACCTTGGGGACCAAGGACACAGAGATACCCTCTGACCACAGCAGGATCCAAATGGAGCCATRGGCACTGGAAATTGGAAGCAAAACTGTCTTAGGCAGCAGTATGGTGTAACAGCACAGCACTGGGGCTGCCATGAAAATGGACCTGGAGCTTCTTGCTAAGCATTTTTTTTCTGCTACCTGTTCAAATCTCTGCCAAATGGCGAAGGGATGGAGTAGGAACAAATGGAAATGGTGCAAWGTCCTTTCTGATTGACAGCTCACCTGCTCCACAGGACATTAGCATCAGCAGAAATGTCTTTCATCCATTCAAAATTGCTAACWATACTTAGCATGAGGTCTAAACTCTTTTTATAGCATTTAGAAGGTATACCAGGAGCTGCAAGTCTCCCACCTCATCAAACAACTGTTGCTGCTCACAGCCTGGGGGTGACAATTTGATGTGCCCCAAAAGCTGCCCTATCTACATTTGGGGGTGACAATTCGATGTGCCCCAAAAGCTGCCCTATCTACATTCTTGAAGACAAAGCCAACACCAGAGATGCCATTGCCCCTAAATCCCTCTGAGTGGGTCACAAAGCTCAAACTCACACAGGGGTGCCCACATCAGCTTGAGCTGTGCCAGCACTGCCCCTCACCCTGACACACTGCATTTCCRTGGAAAATCCATCATTTTCCTGTCWAACCTGGGCCCGTGGCTGGCAGCTGAGCTGGATTGTTTCCACCTTCCCACAACCCACAACGAAGGACTCACAGGTCAAATTATACCCATTGTGTAACACCCCCAGCCTGGGCTGGTTCACTGAGGTGTCACTGAGAAAGGTGGGACAAAATCCAGCTCTGTTCTGCTGTCCCTGGGATCAGACGTTGGCCCTGGACATCARCCAAGGCAGCAGATATTTGTTTGGGACACCAAAGTAAAAAATCAGCATGTCTCAGTCTAAATATACCCAGAGCAGGGATGTGCTGACCAGCACAACACTCCTGGTGTTTTCCACAGTACAGCCTGGTGTTCTGACTATGGGAAGGATTCCCAGGGCAGAGGAAATTAGGGAAAAATGAATAAGAGAAAAAAAAAATCTTCCATTTATTTGTACAAARAGTAAATCTGTGTTGCCATCCTGGCAGTTCCAAGGGTTGAGGCACYACACCAGTGGAAGTTGCACATCAGGGTGGGTCTCACTTTGGCAAGAGATGTCAGATGGAACTGGAATTCCTGTAATCTGCTATTAATGGTGTGGTAAAAGCAATTCCTCCGATGTGAGAGAAAGAGGGAAACATAGAAATTAATTAAGCAAAACATTATAGAAATATCAAATATTTTGGCTTTACTGTGGAACAGCAAGGAAAGCAAGGGAGGGCATATCAATCCCTTAATCTGTAAATTAAAATTGTTTCTGAGCAACTCACAACTTAAGATCTTATGAGGACTGAGCAATGTGTCCAAGGCATTGCTAARATGGAGGAAAAAGCARGTTTTGATAAATTTATTCTGAGATAGAAACTCACTGGGAGAGTCAGTCCTRTGAGGAGTGRCTGAGRGWGCTGGGAAAGGGGCTCAGCCTGGAGCAAAGGGGGATCAGGGGGGACCTTGTGGCTCTGCACAACTCCCTGACAGGAGGGGACAGCCGGGGGGGTCGGGCTCTGCTCCAGGGAACAGGGACAGGAGGAGAGGGAACGGCCTCAGGCTGGGCTGGGGAGGGGCAGGATGGACATCAGCAGGAATTTCCCCATGGAAAGGGTGGTCAGGCCTTGGCAGGGGCTGCCCAGGGAGGTTTGGAGTGCCAATCCCTGGAGGTGTCCAAGGAGGGGCTGGAGGTGGCACTGAGTGCTCTGGGCTGGGGACACAGTGGGGATCAGGCACAACTTGGACACAATGGCCTTTGTAGAGCTTTTCCTTCCTAAATGRTTCCATGATTCAAGTGCAATATTGCCATGCCTACCTGGCTGCAGGAATTTGAGGAGCAGTGTCTGGGTGGGGGTTTTGCTCAGATGAGGTTGTGTCAGTGACTCCTCCCRGGTGTGTGACAGTTCTGTGCCACACATCTGTACAACAGCAACGCAGAAACACAGCTGCTAGTTTGTGCTAATGAGGCTCTTGCCCAGTGGAAGCACATCAGGGTGGTGAGACAGTTTCAGCCCAAGAGAACTTGCTCTGCCAGTTTTCCTAGGAGGATGAGAATGAGGGGGAAGTGGAAGGGGAAAGTCCCGGTGCCACCAAACTGGCGATATCTCTGCATTGTACAAAAGAGCAAGGATTTCTTGAGGTTCACCTCAGCCTCACTGTATCAAAGCAAAAGTAATCTTGTGTTTAGAAAAACCCTGGAAAACTTGTGTTGTGGGTCTCAAGATTGGCACTGCCCTAGAAGCTGTGTCCCCATGGGCTCTGTGTTCCTGTAGGCCCCATGTCCCCATGTCCACCTGGCCAGAGCCACTCCAGTGAGCTGGGGATGCTCCAGGATGCAGCCCCAACCCATCCCCCCTGGGCTGGCTCCACTGAAACTCAGCAGTCAGTTCAGTCCATGTTTTCTGTACATTCATTGTCCTGCGGAAGGATTTGCTCCCTGATCCTCCCAACCTCTATTCCCAGGCAACTCTGAGTCTCACATGCCGTGGCCCAGCACCACCGCACTCCTGGGGCAGGATATTGGGGGTGACACCATTTGATTTTGTCTCACTACATCTTTTCTGATAATGAACTGGACTATTTCGAAGCCTGTGTCTATTTCCTGCAATTTCTCTAGGCCTTGGATAGCCCATGGAAATCAGCCCAGCAGCTTGTCCTTTATTCCAGGGCTGCATTTGGATGTTAAACAGTCAYAGGATGAGGATAAGAGTGACTGGCCACAGATGTCTCCCGGACAGGCTTCTCCAACAGTCCCAGCAGGGCTGCAGGCAGGTTAAAAAAAAAGAAAAATGAGAGACAGGCAGKGACAAAATGACACAGTCTGGGATTTGCTGTGGGGCTGGTAGGAGTCAGCTGCTCAAATCCTCTGGCAASTCAGTGGGGATCCATTTCCCACATTTCAGATGCATTCGTGAAATCCCCAGCCTAGCACAGTCCACTCACTAAACCCGTCATCTTGGACCTTACAGTGTTTATTTGGGTGCTTGGATAGGAATCAGGGGTTATTCAGTGGCCAGGAAGGAATGAGAGCACCAGGAAAGCAAGGGTAGGTACATTCCAAATGCTCCTGCTGGAAGAATAATTATTAACTTCCAGCTGGTAGGAGAGAGTTATGAACATTCTTGTTAGGGCAAGAATGACAGCACTCAGAGCATGAAAACATTTATTCTTCCTTCAAAATAATATTTTGTAGCCAAAATGAGGTGACACGAGGTTTGATGGAGTTTTAAAGATCTGGAAAAGATTCATGGGCAGATCCGTGGCTGTCCATGGTGCTTCTCCTGAGGATGTGGGCATGGGGTTCCTGGCACTGCTGCCTTGGGGTGATGGGGCACAGGGCACTGCCAATTTCAACCATACTCCCAAGCATGGGATCCAGCACCTCAAWTTTTCCTTCCTGTGGCTTTGTTTAAATATTAAACAAAAGGTTTGGAGATAAGGAGGGAGAAAGGCAGAGGTGTGGGCAGAGAGAGGACTGGCAGTGCCCTCCTTCCRTGAGTCAGGGCTGCAGCTCCACCTGTGCTGCTCTCACTGACGCATCCCCCTTGGTGCTGCAGGCAATGGCTTCATGGTCTAAAGATGAGAGAGACAGAAAATCAACTTCCAACGTGTGGATTAACATCTGGATCCCACAGGATCACCACTTCCCTTCCCCATCCTCCACATACCCTCTTATCCTCTGCTAACAGACCACTGCTCTCAGCTCAGATCAGTTGCACTGTTCCTCAGGTCTCCCCAAAAAGCACAAACTCTCTCTCAGATGCAAGAAATCAGCACAGAGTTGCTCTGAAATCAGTGATACAATACTCCCTGACATGATGAGTTTTGGTCTTGAATATGGAATCAAACTGCCTGCCATATGAAAACCAGGAAAAACCCAGCAGCTCATACCATTCCGAAGGATTTTTACAAGGTGGGAAGAGTTTATAGAGGGTCAGCTTTGTATTATTATGAAATAAACACCAAATTTGTAATAAACCATTCTTGGAACTGATTGGTTCCCCACAGCTGCCCAGTTCTGGGGCTCTCTTTGAGCTTTGGGACACCCTTTTACTTGGTTCAGAAATATTGGGGGCACTTCTGGGGTGGGAACTGTGCTGTCCTGGGCACCTCTGGGCTGGGGTCACCTCCAGCCTCTCACCTGAGCCTGGTTCAGCATTCCCAGCCCCAGCACACCCCTCCCCTGGCAGAGCCCCCTGGCAGAGATGCCCTGGGTGATCCCCAGCCCTGCCCCAGCCTCTCCCCTCCCTCACCTGCAGAGCTCAGACCCCTGGGGGGGGCTGAAATGATGTTTCAGAGAGTTGCTACCCCAACATCAAAACCAAACCCTACACACTCTTTTGTTTATTTATTTCACGTCTTGGATATCTGCAAAACATTTGCTTCTGTGTCACAGAATCATGGAATMAGTAAGGCTGGAAAAGATYTCCATGATCAACCAGTCCAAGCTGTGCTTGATCYCCAYCTCGTCCCCAGCCCAGAGCACTCAGTGCCACCTCCAGCCCTTCCYTGGRCACCTCCAGGGATGGGCACTCCAAACCTCCCTGGGCAGCCCCTGCCAAGGCCTGACCACCCTTTCCATGGGGAAATTCCTGCTGATGTCCAACCTGACCCCTCTGGCTCATCCTGAGGCTATTTCTTTTTGTCCTGTCGATTTGTCCCTGGCAAATACTTTCTGTAGACACTGTTAGATTATTCCAGCTATGTTTTTATTTTCTCTTGATGCCTTCAGTGTGTTTGGCACACTTAAGTAATTAAAAAGTGTTTTCACCTTGTACTGGATGGAGAGAACAAAAACAGCTCAAAAATCCCCACTTTATCCTCAGAGTCAGCCTTGCTCTGCAGCTTCCCTGGGATCTCACCTGGATTTTCAGGAGGGTCAATAACAAAAAGGGTTTCTCCATGCTTGCCTGGAACTTCCTCCTCCCCTTTGCTGTCACTGCAGGAGCCAAACGCAGGTAAGAGCGACTCACGGTGCTCCAGCTGGGTTCGGGTGCTGCAGTTCTGTGGTGGGTGCCCTGGGAATTGCGTTATTTGGTGAACGCCCCGCAGAGCTCAGCCCTTAGCAGTGAATTCCATTCGCAGAGCCGGGTGAGCCGCGAGCCTTGACAGAGTGGTTGGAGGATTTCCCCAAGGCAGCGCTGGTGTGAGAGCGGCACCGCAGCTCCCACGTGTGGCACAGGGCAGTGCTGGCTCTCCAGCCTGGGGAGAGGTGGCACTGGGACAGCTGGTGCCCTGGCAGCGGTGACACAGCCTCCTGCAGCCAGTAACTGACTGGGAGGAGGCACTGAAGCCRTGGACAGAATTGCTTTGCCCTTCAGGCACTTCCACCCACCCCATACAGYGGGGGATGGGGAGCAGCTCAGCTACCTCGTTACAGGAACTGGGAGCAAAAGCAATGCTCACACAGGGGCTTTACAGGCAGACAGGGTTTGAACATCCCACTGCGTTTGGGAGGATAAGGAACAATACCAGCCCTTTTGTTGGTCTTCACTGCAGTTCACTGCCAGGTTATTTTTTATCACACGCTGCAGTTGCCTGGATTTTGGGAAGGATTCATGCCCTGGGGTGCCCCTGCCCCTGCCATCCCTGCTGGCCCCCAGCAGCCGCAGGATTCTGCACTGGGGCAGGAGCCCCCACAGCTCYTCCCTGGCCAGACACCAAAGGAAATGCAAGGTTTAGAGGAGGAAGGCTCAGGAACAGCACCTCTTTCTGAATCCTGGCTCTTCTTTGATGTCTTCCAGTTAGAGCATTGTCCTGGTGACACCAAGGCTGAGGGTTCTCAGTGAACCTTGGGGGTCCCTTCCAACTCAAAATATCCTGTGAAATCTGTGAAATCTTCATGGCAGCTCTTTGATTTCCCTGGTGGACCATGGGAGATGAGACACAGGGTGTGACGTGGCACAGGGGACACCCCTCAAAGCACAGCACAGCCAAGGGCACATGGGGTCTGTGCCCACCAGGTGAGAGGATCTGCACTTCAGCAAGGAGAGTCATGGAATCATGGAATTCCATGCATTGGAAGGGACCTTAAATATCATCTCATGCCACCCCTGCCATGGGCAGGCACACCTTCCACTGTCCCAGGGTGCTCCAAGCTCCAATGTCCAGCCTGGCCTTGGACACTGCCAGGGATCCAGGGGCAGCCACAGCTTCTCTGGGCACCCTGTGCCAGGGCCTCCCCACCCTCCCAGGGAAGGATTACCAAATACCCATCAAGGAGGACTGGGGTGTCCCATCCCTGCACCTGGATGGAGGTTCCAGGGTGGCAGGACAAGGCGAGAGGAGGCAGGAGGGGAGACACCTCATCTCAGGCAGCAACTATGGAGCCGGGGGCCCCCAGTGTCCCCCACCACAGGGGATGTCTGTGGCACTCCAAGTGTTCCTGAAGGATGGAACCCAGCTGAGGCCAGCCAGCCTTTCCTCTTCTCTTCTGCCACTTACTCCTCTGCAGTTTGCATTTCCTCACTGGAACAGTTTTGTAACTGTAATTGGAGATACTGGGARCCTCAACCAAGCCCATTTGAAAGTTCCCCATTCCAAGCAAGTCCTGGAGTCCAGGGAAGAAAGCAGCCACCYGGGACTCTCCAAGCACATGGCAGGGAACACCAAGTCAAGGAAAYTCAGCTGTGAGGATTCCTCTGCCAGAGAGGTTTTTTGGGCCAGTGTGGAAACTTGGTGGCCAAACAGGTGGAGCAGGTTCTCAGGAAACTCCTGCCCTGGCACTGAAAAGGAGAAAACCGTGGGTTAGCAACTGGTTTTGTCTCAAAGCTCTGGAGGTGGTTGAAGTGGAAGTGGAGAGCCCCACACATGAGACATGGACCTGGACTTACACAATGTCCTTCAGCAGCTCCTGCCTCCKGCCCCAGCTGGTCAACAGCTGCCACATCCAGGGTGGGCCACATCCAGCCCCGGGATGACTCTGAGGAGAGCAGACCTGCACACAGGGCACAGCCATGGGGCTRCAGCTATGGCAGAGCCAAAGGGGACACCTAGGGACACAGAGSGAAGTGGGGAGAACTGACCCCAAAAGGGGCACAGTGAGATAAGCAAGGAGCCCAGAGCCACCTCATCATAGGAGTGACTGTGGGACATCTGCACAGAGTGGACAGATGGGTGGCTGTGGCAGAGCAGAGGCAGTGTAGTGGCAGTTGAAGTGCGGTGGCAGTGACAGGGCAGTGGCAGAACAGTGGCAGTGACAGGGCAGTGGCAGTGTGGTGGCAGAGCAGTGGCAGTGGCAGAGCAGTATGGTCACAGTTACAGAGTGGTGGCAGTGGCAGTGCAGTGGCAGAGCAGTGGCAGGGCAGTGCGGTGTGGTGGCAGTGGCAGTGCAGTGGCAGTGGCAGAGCAGTACGGTCGCAGTTACAGAGTGGTGGCAATGGCAGTTGCAGTGGCAGAGCAGTGGGAGTGCAGTGCCAGTTACAGAGTGGTGGCAGCGGCAGAACAGTGGCAGGGCAGTGGCAGTTGCAGTGGCAGTGCGGTGGCAATTACAGAGTGGTGGCAGTGGCAGTGCGGTGTGGTGGCAGTAGCAGTGCAGTGCGGTGTGGTGGCAGTGGCAGTGGCAGAGTGGTGTCAGAGCAGTGGCAGTGGCAGCACAGTGTGGTGGCAGAGCAGTGGTAGTGGCAGTGCAGTGGCAGTGGCAGGGCAGTGCAGTGGCAGTGGTAGAACGGTGGCAATGCAGTGGCAGTGAAAGTGCAGTGGAAGTTATAGAGTAGTGGCAGTTCCAGAGCAGTGACAGAGCAGTGGCACTGGCAGTGGAAGTGCAGTGCAGTGGCAGAGCAGTGGCACTGGCAGTGGAAGTGCAGTGCAGTGGCAGAGCAGTGGCAGTGGCTGAGCACCAATATGTGCCCCCTCCCAGCACCCTCCCAGCTGGGGCAGGGCTTGGGCTCCCCCCTCACCCATTCYCAGCTGGGCCCTGCAACAGCTCCAGGTCCCCTCCCCACCACACTCCTCCACTGCAGGCAGGAGCTGCCCTTGGATTGATTGCAGCACTGACAGCGATTCACAAGTGTTGGAAGTGCAATTTTTCACCACCAACTAAAAATAGCAGAGTGAAATTCCAGAGCTGCCTCCAGTCTGGGACAATGGCATTTGTAGCCCACGAGTGACAACAGGGCCGGCGAAGCTCCAGGTCCCGAAATAACAGCTCAGAAAGGGCAAATTCTGGCTTTAATTACAGCCAGACAAAAAGGAGCGTTTCAAAAGAGCATTGTCAGAATATCTGAGCATTCGGTGCCAACTGGAAACCGAGAGGGGAATGCAGTGGGAGCAACGTGGACTCTCCACACAGACACCCCAAATTTCAGATATTCCCAAGGGGATCAGGCACACACAGCTGGAGCATTCAGAAGAGCTGATACCTTTGGCACAAGATAAAAAAAAMCCTTCAAGCAGCAGCAGGAGCTGATGATCCATGCCAAGGAGCTTCCTGCCTGGCACAGCCACGTCCAAGCTCCGSTGCACATGGGGGTGTGTGCACCTCTGAACCTCTCCAACACACATCAAAACAGCTCCATGTGACATCCTGGAAGGAACACTTCCTTTATTCTCTCAGTTCCAGCTAACAGAGATCGGATCCCTTCTGGGGAAATTGCTCTTTCCCATCCCATGGGGCACAAAGCCACAGATCCTGCCCAACTTTCAATCCCAAACCTGCTGGAAGTGCCCAAACACRGCCTCCTCAAACTCCCTTCCCAATTTCAGCAGCAATCCCATGTGCTGGAGGCAGTCGAGGCTCCCRGGATGGGAGCCCAGCTGGGGGTGCTGCTCACCTTCACAGAGCACAGAGAGCCCACCTGATGCTCTGCAATATTTGGTGTGAAAAAAAGCACTTTTGGATACAGAACCACCCAAGTGCAACAGGAACAAAGTCAGGCTGCAGCAGAACTGCTTTCTGAAAGGTGAAAGGGACTCAGYGACCTTGCAGGTCAAAGTAAAAGTTTTGCCACGTCTCTGCAGTGGCTTCATCCTTCYGTGGGGCAAGGAGCCTCTGGGACAGTTCCAGGTGCCAGCAGCTCCACACACTCTGAGGGGAACAGACACTGAGGGGACCCAGCAGACACAGCCAAGCAGAGAGAGCTGTGTTTTCCCACTGAAACATGAAGGGGAAGAGCCAGGAACCAGCCAAGACCCGTGAGGAAAGAGCAGCTTCCAACTATGGATGAAGTGGAGCATCTGTGACACCAGGGGAGACGGCTCTGGGCATCTCTCCACAGCAGCCAGGCCTCGCTGCTCCTGCTTCCCCTTGGAATGCTGAACTGGAGAGCAGAATCCAGGCTTGGTGCTGCCAGTAAGGAGTCAATTGAGAAATATTTGGGGTTTTATTAAACAATACACATCCACATGCCTCGCTGCACCAAGTGGGGACACTGCTCGGGCAGTTCTCTGCAGACAGCAGCTTCTCCCGCSACTGCACCCACTGAAGGGATTATTTTTATATTTTTCATGTAGTGCTGAGCTCAGTTTGATGCCTTTATCTATACCATGAGCTGCACAGTATTGCTTTTCTATACCWGGGTCACAGATAGTGCATCACTCTGGGCACAGATTTGACTTTTTCTGCATAATTTTTTTTGTGCATGCTTCTTTGTGATCACTTTGATTTCTGCTTCAGCAGGAAAGTCCCATCTCCAAAACTCAGGAATCCAGAGGATGAGCCAGGCTCATGCCTGCCACAGCTGCACATCCAAGACTGTGAGRCAGAGAGAACAAACTTGGACATCTCAGCTCCCAGGAATAAATCCTGCTGTATGAGCCYGAATGTGACAGCAACAGGCCATGAGCCTCACACCCAGCTTCTGCTGTTGCTGTGCAGCACAAGGAGATGGAGGCTCAGCCTCAGCCAGAGAATCTCAGGCAAACAACAGCCAGAGAAGGGATTTAAAACATCCCTTTAAAGACCTGATATGAATGATGTGTCTCACAAATTGCCTGCCCAGCTCGGGGAGCAGACAGGMGCWCTCTGGACAGTCAGGGACACAGTGSATGGGCCATGGGAGAAGGCAGAGGTGGCAGGGCAGGCCCATGGAGTGAGGACACTTCTGTTGGGTTGGCCTCGCCCCAAGAGGCAGAGATGAAAAAGCTCCTTAAAAAAAAACCCATCCAGCAGTTCTGTGCCTGGGATATTCAAGGCAGGCTGCTGCTGCTGCAGGCTGTCCTTCCTCYGCCTCGGGTGCTCACATCACCCCAGGTTAACATTCACAGCACAGCTGCCTTTAGACTCTGGTTCTGGATTCCTCCTCCCTTCAGAAGTCAGATTTAAGTTCCAGCTTCAAAGAACAACTGAGTGTGCTGGAGAAACAGAATCTGGGAATCTCKGAGATTGGAAAAGCCCTCCAAGGCCATCGAGGTCTACCTGTGACTGATCCTCACCTTGTCCCCAGCCCAGAGCACTCAGTGCCACCTCCAGCCCTTCCCTGGACACCTCCAGGGATGGGCACTCCAAACCTCCCTGGGCAGCCCCTGCCAAGGCCTGACCACCCTTTCCATGGGGAAATTCCTGCTGAT
>NW_026623652.1:26733-27750 GCF_030028575.1 Malurus melanocephalus | reverse complement strand
TCCCAGCTCTGTTCCCTGTCCTGGACATGCTCCAGCCCCTCCAGGTCCTTGCTGCAGTGAGGAGCCAAAAGTGGACACAGCCTTTTGGGGCTTCAGCAGGGCCAGCACAGGTGGAAACCATCCAGAAACACAAACCCAGCTGTGAAAGAGCTCCAGCTCCAACCCTGAAGCTGACACCGAGCTGGGAGCACGAAGCAGGAGTTTCCTGGACTGAAGAAAATAAAGCAGGAGTCTGTACTATATTCTTAAATATGGTTTAATACTCTTCTCCATTTCTGTACATCACAACACCAAGATATCACTGCTTGGGATCTCTCTGCAGAGGCTATATAGTATGCGAAGGCTAGGATCTCCCACCCCCGTTGAATGTGTTTGCATGTGTAAGTGTAATACATATCAGTATATATTGATATACACATCAATATATAATGCAATATATATCACTGAAGAGAACACATTGATTAAAGAAATACAAAAATTTGGCATCATTTCCAAACTTAAATAGTAAAAATAAAAACTACAAAAAGGAGCTGCATACCCTAATGTATCATGTGAAACAACAAGCAGTATATTCAAAAATGTAAATTTACATCCAATTTTTGTGGTCTTGTCATGTCACATTAGACCCATTTACAATGGCAAAATCCAGAACATACTGCTGTGAGGGCCAGGGGTGTGCTCAGCCCTGAGCCGACCCAGCCCCACCTCCCGGGAGAGATTCCAGCTTGGATGTGAGGACGGCATCAAAGCCGCCGGCCGCATTAGGAACCAGGGGGACAAATGGTATTGCTCACAAGGACAGGAATTTTGGACCTCAAACAACAGCGTGGCAGAAATTTCAAAAGAAGCTCCCTCTCTGTTCAAGTGAACCAGGACAAGAGGCAAAGGGTTGCAGCTGGAACAGGAGCTGCTCCTGAGGGAAGCACCAGGAGTGACACTGGGAGAGCCCCAGGGAGGGAGCGGGACCTGAGCTCTGCCCCTGCTGCCCTGGGACAGGACCTGAGCTCTGCCCCTGCT
>NW_026623652.1:24690-26013 GCF_030028575.1 Malurus melanocephalus | reverse complement strand
ACCTGAGCTCTGCCCCTGCTCTACTGGGACAGGACCTGGCCTTGTGCCACCACTCCCCGGGCTGGCACAGACACCTGGCACCCAGAGTGTCCCCAGCAGGCTGGCCATCCTCCAAGGATATGCTCCTTGGATCCATGGATGCCCCGTGGACATAAAGCCTGGCAATCTGGGATTGCCCAGAGGCTTTAACCTTTGAAGGGCACATCCCTCACAGGACAGACACAGCTCAGTGCTGGGAGCTGGGCGTTCCTAGGGCTGTGCCAGTGCTCCATGGATCAGAATCAAATATTCCACACTCCCAGCAGTAATTCAGCCTTCACTCCACTGACTCAGTATTCCCGTCAAACACCCACTTCCATTAAAGACCTGTGGGCTCAAATTCACATAATCAAGGAAACCTTACGCAGTCCTAAAGCAAAAAGAAAAACTTACTGAGGAACAAAAAGCCAAGTGTACCTTACTTCACTGAAATCTCATGTTTATTTTTGTCAAGACTGAAAAAAAAATTCCTGAAGGCTGCACTGCTCAAATCCAAATTAAGCCCAAGACTCCAGCAGCATTTTCATTGCAATCCATKAAGTGCATTCCCCATTTGTAAGAGCAGTGTTTCTGCAAATAGATCAAAGCCCGTTTGGCTGGTGAGCCTCCCCAAACCATCAGAATTTGCAAGCCACATGTAATGAACCAGCACTCAGGTTAGTGCCTCCTCAAGCTTTTGAAGAGAATTATGGCTCCAACCTCGTTCCATTTCTTCTGCAGACTAAGCTGAGAATGCCATGTAAATGGGTCACGGCGCTGCCAAATGCAGCAATTGATTTCTCCAATCAAAGTATAAAGAAACAAACCAGTAGGATCTTACTTCTATTAATTTTGGAAGGAAGAGGTTTACAGCAGTTAATGTATCATGAAGGTTAAAAAAATCATTTCCATAAAATACAAGAGCAACCAATTTCACCATTCAGTAAAAGTAAAAACTGGGATTCTTTTTAAATTAGTCCAAAGTGGCATATAGGAACTTAGTAGTTTGCTGCTGTACTGACACTATGACAAATCAAAGTGTAGGGTTTTGCTTTCTTAATTCCAAATGCTTGTGAATCAAGTTCTGGAAATGTTCCAATTCTAAGGCAGGGATCTGTTGTGTTTTCCACCATGAGTTTGCTCCTTGGGTTGGATGCTGGAGGGGCGAGGCACGTGTTGCCGGACCCAGGTCGACTACCTAGTAGTCATCAAGGTCAAAAAATTCATCGTCTCCTCCTTGGTATTCCATGCCCTGGAAGTCCACTCGGTACCGCAAGATACCTGCCAAAGACAACAGGCTTTAGC
>NW_026623652.1:0-24129 GCF_030028575.1 Malurus melanocephalus | reverse complement strand
CCAGCACCCAGCCCTGCATGGCCAGTTCCCCAATGATGCCTACATTGAGGCCGGGCAGTACACAGGCAGCTGCAGTGAGAAATACCACAGGGAATTGATTAACTACCCAAAGGAAGCAGCACCCACCTGCCCAGCCAGGCCAGCTCCCTCCTGGAAAAGCTGAGCCTGCTCTAGGGCTGCATCTCCAAAAAGCACCAGTGGTAGATCACTGGTCCCAGTGTCACAGCTCACACCAAGACCTGTCACTTAAATCCAGGGGGCAGCTGGCCCTGCAGTTACTTCTACAATTTGCCAGTTGTAAAAGCAGGGGTTTTATGGCTGTTTCCCCCCCAGGGCTCTGGGAAGCTGTATCCRTGGAACAATTTACTTAGGTGAGGGGCATTTTCAAGGAATATTTCCTTTCAAGCCTACAGTGCATGGTAGCAAAGTGGATCCTACCATGCAGAGAGGTTGGATCTGACAGGAAAAGAGAGACTCCTGGAATTACAACTCTGACACTGTAGAAACCTGTTGCTCCTTACAGAGCCAAACAATCCAGGCTTGTTTCCTCCTGACTGGGGTCTAGAAATTCTGCTTTACAAAGCACCCAATCCCTGGTTCACATCCCTCAAACCTGAGCAGAGCCAGTGGCACAGCTTTGGCCCGGAACCCCTGGCCTGGGCAGGACACAGAGCTGGGCAGGTGGTTTGGCTGTGCCTGCCCAAGGTTTCTGTCACAAAGGGGCACAGGAGCCCCCTGCACTCTGTCAGGTGTGACTGATGCTCAGTGAGCTGCAGGGCAGGACTGCCTTCCAGAGGCATCACTGCTCCAGGGCTTGGGCTCAAGTGCTTTTATTTTTACAAGAAGCAGAAGATCAGGGAGCAAAGCACAGGGAAGCTCTGAGACATCAGCAACAGCTCCAAGTGCTTCAGGAACAGGGCTGGGAGTGGACAGAACCTGCTGGGGCATGGCTGGGGCTGCCACCAAATCACTGTGCAGAGACAGAGGCAGCTCAGGGCCCTCCTGAGCTCCAGCAGCTGCACAGGGGAACAGCCCAGGCCTGAGTACCCTGCAGGACCTAGGGATTGAGGAACACACCTGGGAAGGGAGGGAAAGCTGCCCAGCATGGCCCATCATCCTGCGGCCAGGGAATGAATCCACCCTGGTGAATGCAATTGTATCTTGAACTGGTTTCATGGCTAACTGGAATAAAATTTAACCCACTCGTGTTGGCACCAGATTATCAAACCAACCACTAAAACAGAGAAACACATTTTTCCTTTGCAGTTTACCTCCAATTCCTCCAAATCCTTTCACAAATTGGGATCCTTCTTGTGATTTGTCTGTAACAATTTCCAATGTTGCTCCAAATTTCTTGTAGTTGTTTGCAAACCACTCCAGGAGGGGCATACTTTCTATCAGTTCATGTTCCTGCCCAGTCTGTGGAAATATTGCAAGGAAGAAATATATCATAAAACCCAGTTACAGTCACTGTGTGTCCAGTACTGAGGAGATTCCCCCCTGAAGTTGGCCCTATGGCTTTGTCAGCACCAGGAGGGACAGCAGCCCTCCTGCTCCACAGGAACATTCCTGGAGGAAGGAACTCCTGACACAACTGCACCACACAAGAGCTAGCACAACTACGAGGCTCCTGTTGCTACAAAATTAATCCCTGACGGTGTTTTGGRCCTCTAATATGGAATTTAGTGCAGAAGTAGGAGAAAGAAATGCCTTGATTCTTCTGCTCCAGTGTCACCTTATGCTAACCTCAGTTCCACTGCTCATTTAGACTCGCTGTCAGACCCTGCAAGGATTCCAGCCCCACTCAGCCAGCAGGCACTGATTCAGTCAGGAGCACTGAAGAGGCAAAAGGCACTTTTTGTAAGCAGAGGGTGAAGTGGTTATCGTGAGACAGAACCACATTGCTGCAGGTAACTCTGCAAACCTTCCATGCACAGCAGGCATTGACAGTGCCCCTTCCAGGAGGGAAGGCAGCTGGAAATGGCCCCAGCACAATCCAYGTGGGACAGATGCCCACCCTGCTGACAAGGGACACTTTTTCCCAGTTTACTCTGCAAAATGACACAGACCCCTGGCCCAYGAGGGCAGTCTGACCAGCACAGGCAGGAAACTGAGGCAGCAATGGACAGTTCCACCCGTTAGACACACCCCAAAGCAGGCACTGCCTTACACCTGATCCATGCCATGAGCTCTGACCTCACAGTGGTGCTGCATGACCAAACCAGTAAACCACTGGTGCACTGGAGMAGGGAGGGATGGTGTGGATCCTTGGCCAAACCCTTACAGCTGATGGTTTGGGGGTAGCCAAAGACGACACGCTGCCCATTTACACAACCTTGGGATTGGCAGCAGAGACTGGAGAAAAGCAAGTCTGGAATCCAGGGGTGACACAGGAAGAGCCACAGGTTACTGCCTGAGGTCTCATCYGGTCACTGTACTCATGTGCTTGGGACAAACTAAGCCTGGTGTCCAGAGCTCTGCACCAACACACTGAGAACAAACACAGAGGCCCCAAAGCTGCAATACCTCCTTATCTGTGAAGTGGGATTTATCCTTCTCTTGCTCTGGAGTCAAATACAGGATCTTCTCCTCTGAGAAGGGAGAAAAAAAAATTAGGTTGGATCAAGCTCCAAGATGCAGTTCAAAGACAGCAGGACACTGTGCACAGCCAGCAACTGCAACATAGRGGGCCTGGGCACTGTCACTGCCTCCCTTCCTCACTGAAGCTCTGTGAGCAACCCAAAGGGCACAGCAGCAGAGAGGAATAGGTCCTGCTGCAGGCACTGAAAGYTGTGTTTCTGGCACAAGGGTGACCTCAGTGTCCGCTCTGGTATCACACAGCTGGAAGGGGGGCCCTGGCTAGCTCTGTAACAAAGTGCCTCCCTGGCACTRCAATTCCCTCCCTGCCTGTCCCAGGTTGCCCCCAGAGGGGCTGGGAAGCTGCAGGTCAGTGAGCTGCCTGCACTACATTCCTGGGATCAGATCTCCTCAGGGAGCTCCCTCCATCCCCGTGAGACACCCAGGTGTTGAATCGTCCCCCAGAGCACCACGTACCCTCGGTGCCTTGGCAGTGCAGGACGTATCTCATGATATCCAGGTTTTCATAGACTATCAGGATCTCTACTGCTCCCATTTCCAAAGCCTTTAGTGTATCYTCCACACCAAAGCAATACTTCCCCGTGTCCTGGCTGATCTCRTCGAAGTATCGTCCTGCAGGGCACAGAGAGCTGCCGTGAGCACTCAGCACAGCACACACACTTTCACACAAACTGGGCTGGAATGCAAAAAACTGRGAGCAGCAGCTGCCACCAGAAGGCCTGGAATGAAGGTGATTTCTGATRGAAGGATAGAGAAGATCCAAGAAGTGTGGAAGGGGGGAAAGAGAAGCCAACCAAACCCTGCCCCACAGAAGCATTTGAGGTGTCCAGGTGACAAGAAGAACCACTCCAAATGCCACTCCCAGGCAGCCCAAGGGCACTGCCAGCCCAGCACTCTCAGTCCCACACACAGGTTCAGGAAGAGGCTGCAGTGCAGCACATACCTATTAGTTTTTTCTCTTGGATGAATTTCACATTGGAGAGGACCTCAGTTGACAACTCGATTGCTTGATTGAAGCCATTTTCTCCTCCATATGAAATGTCAACTAGTTTGAGCACTTTGGATTGCAACCGCTGAACAAGAGAAAGAGGAGACACGATAACATAAATCCATTCCAGAGCAGGGAATTCTCTGCCAGGTTCCTCACCCTGCCATGGGMGCCACTGCCCTCATTGCTGCACTTCACCTGCACCTTCTGAGGCAGAGGAGCCCTTGAATGCACAGTACTGAACCACGGTTTTCAGGCAACAGCGATGGAGATTAGGATTGCTGGAGTTTAATTCCAACAAAGTTTCTACTTTAGATTTGGGAACACAAAGAATGTGAACACCAGCTCCAAACTAGGCAGGRCAGATTTCTTATTAGCTCTGTCTAAGAAAAGGAGTTCTCACCTCCTTGCAGGAGATACTAGGAAAGGGAGACCTCTTTGGATACAAGACATTTTTAGTTTTGATCCAATCTCTTCAGACACCCAAGTTTCATTCCTCTCAGCAGCATCAGAGCTACTGCCACAATCATGTCACCACTGACATCCAAACATTTGGRTCTGCTCAGAAAAGGCCACTCACCTGATCAAACATGTCAGACTGACTGAGTTCAGTTTTGAAATCAGCTGATCCAGCTAAGACAAGCCCGGCCACGTTGACCTTGTCCCCAGAGATGAAGAGCTGCACAGCCGTCTCGGCCACCTTCCGCACATAGTTGTGCCTCTTCTCCATCCGMAGGCGGGCGAAACGCAGGGCAGACTGACCTCCTCTGCCTGCAGGGAGGGATGGGGCAGCCATGGGGACCCACTGCATCCAGGAGGGTCCTTGGGACACAGCTGGGCCCCCAATAACCAAAGCCAAGGGCAGCTGCAGCCTCCTGCGTTAAGTTTGCCATGAGCTGAGCAGGGGCTCTCATGGAACAGGCAGCGCCCATTCCCAGCAGGAGATTTTTCTCCACAGAGGTAAATCTTTCTTTTCTTCCTATAAAGACTCACAACTGTGTAAAAATTGAACATCTGAGCACATTCTCTGTGCCCTGTACCCTCACTGGAAGCCATCTCCCTTGTACACTGCTGATGTAGCGCAGCCCGGCAGTCTCTGCTRCCCATCTTTACTGGGGGCAGTGTTTTTATTTCTTTTTGTCCCACCCCACTCTACAAAGGAGAGTAGGCCAGGAGGAACCACCAGACAATTTGCTGAACTCATGAGTGGCTGGCCACAACACAGTGTCATGGAGTASAGCTCCAATTTTCCTTGCTCCACAAGGCCCTGTGCTTCCTACAGAGAGGAATCCTCCTCACTGTGCTGTGCACATCAACACCAGCAAAAACAAACTTTAACCACTCCATCCAGTGGGATTACTACTTGTGCTAATAGTGAGAATTATCCCAAAACCAAGCAAAGGGTCAAACGCAGCAAGAAATAAAAAGCGCACTTCTGAGATCAACTGCACATTACTGTGATTCATTAATTGTGACAGAAGGCTCAGACTGGAGGCTTTGCTGTCAGATTCCAAGGGAGCACAGACTTGAGCAGAGCTAAACCCCCATAGGCCAAGCTCCCCCCTTCCACCCTCACGTCCCACCCCAGGACAGGCTGCTGCAGACAGCAGGGACAGACTGATGCATTACCATGCTTCTTTGGAAGATCCACAGTGAATTTGTGCAGCACTTCTCGTGTGTTTCCTTGGAGAGTCCCAAAGAGTGCCCCACTCCCATCTATTACAATAAAGCCAAACTTGCTGTCGTCAGAGAGAAGGGCTGTGAGGGCCTGGAACAGAGAGTGAGGCTGTCAGGGAGGGTACCACACACAGCCCAGCTCCACCAGCCTCAGCTCACAGCTGGGCATGGCTGGTTTTTATAAATGAACTGRAGGAAAACCAGCAGATTCAGCAGCTGTAACTATTCCAGATCACTACAGAGTCACAAAATRGGTTGGGTTGGAAGGGATCTTAAAGCTCATCTTGTTCCAACCCCAGCCATGGGCAGGAACACCTTCCACTGTCCCAGGCTGCTCCAAGCCCCATCCAACCCAGCCTTGGRCACTGCCAGGGATCCAGGGGCAGCCACAGCTTCTCTGGGCACCCTGTGCCAGGGCCTCCCCACCCTCACATGGAACAATTCCTTCCACACATAATCCATCTCACACAACACTGTTGAGAGCACAAAGGAAACTCTAGTTTAATTGTGTTCACCATTTCCCAGCCTTGCCAGTTCCCCACCTGAGGTCACGGGCAGGTGTGACAGCAAAACCCCAGAGATGGGCTCTGGTGCAAGAGAAGTGAAATGGATCCCACCTCTCTGATGCTGCCTCACCTCTCTGGWTGGCACAGCTGGAAGAGTAATTGTCCTGGCATTGGAGCCAGGAAAGCAGAACTTGCTCAATTCACTGTCACTTCATTTTTGTACTCCAGAGCACTGACACAGCCTCTCTCCCACAACCTGCTGCACCTGCTGACTTCAAATCCCAAAGGCAGAATGATGAAATAAATCTACAGTGGCTGGGGCAAACTCAGCCCTACAGAGCACCAGTAACAGCAGCAATAATTGTCCTGYACATAACTGGCTGTGGAGAAGACAGCCAGAACATTTGCTGCAAAATTAAGTTATCCTTCAATTTTCTTCCCTTTAAAGAAGGCAGCTGAGTTCATCCCATAAGGTCATTTAAGTTGACCAACCAAACACTGCAGTACCAAGGCTTTGGAGTTAATTTTGCCCAAGCTCCTGCCCAGCCCTGGGACATCCACAAGCACCCAGACTCTGCAYTCCTTTCTCAAGGGAATCTCTCAGCTGCTGTTCCCTCAAGGGCTGCCTGAGTGGGCACAGACATCCAGCACACACACCCCTGCTCACTTACACACGCCCAAAAAAGCAATAGCCAGAATCCTCTTTCTAGCTGGCAAAACCACATCAGTAGGATGGGAAGCTTGTCAAAACTCCAGATTGCTTGAAGTCCTGTTCAACACTGAAAGTGATGGTGCTGGGTTACTGCACAGGACCTTGAGCTGCCTGCAGGGCTGTCAGCCTGATTATGGGGCTGAACTGAAAGGATAAAGCCCATCAGTCATCCTCTTCCCAAATCCACACAACCCAGGCTGCGGCTTTCAAGCTTAGAAGAAACAGATGCTAAGGTTTAATGGAATCTTCTGGCCAAAATAAATATTCTGTATTAATTCCTCAGCAGGGGGATGAATGAGAGGAGGAAGTGGCATATTACACTGCAATCTATTGAACTGGGACGGAGCCAAGCAAAACGTGTGACTGCAATGAATGCTCCAGCCRAGGTAGCAAAATAAGTCATTGCAAATCCTACCCCTGAGCCACACATCAGGGCTCACGTCCCCCTGGGGGAGTTACTTCAGTCTCACACAGGCAATAAAGTATCTAGAGGAAATCTTATCAGATGCTCTTGCCAGGCAGTAGATGACCATAGCTCTGATGTTCTCAATTCCCTCTCATTTTATTTTAATACAGTGCCAGTGATCAGTGATCCCTCAGCCACCCCTCACCAGCTCTGCCAGCGACTGCACTGTTTGACCTGGCAAGCACCAGGAAGGGACCACGGCTTTTGTTTTGTTCCTTCAGTCTGGACTGAACTTCCTCTCTGCAGCTTTGGCCCAAAGGTGAAGATCACCTCCTTTTCCTGTCCTTCACCCCGCTCACTTTCCTGGGAAAGCCAGGGATGCCCTGAGCCAGCTGCCCAGGCTGCCAGCTTTGGGTGCACACTGGGGGAACTGTGGGGGGTTCAAGGCACTGCTCTGCAGCCAGAGAGAGGCACAMACCACACCTCAGAGCTCACAGCCCCAGCAGGCTGCCCCAGCTCCATTTGCTCCTGCAGGGCAGGCAACACCAGACAAACAGTCCAAAGACAGGGGAGAGCAGAGCCTGTGGAGGGAGATGCTGGCAGGGATCCCATCATCAGGAGCAGCAATTCCCACACATTCCTCTCAGCTCTCTGCCCCTCTCACCCAGCAGTGCCACACCAGCACCAGTGGGTCACAGCTGCTCCTGGRAACAGCCTGCCAGGCACTCTCTACTCAGTCTGTACCCTGAGGTAGCAGCTRCAGAGGAGACTGAATGAATCCATCTCCTGCCAGGGCAGAAGGAAACCCAGCACCCTCCCACTGCCCACAACAGAGGGGACAAATACCCCCTGGGCTTGGCATCCTAGCTCTCTCCTGAATTCTCCTATTCACCACTTCCTTTCACTCCTCTACAAACACACTGACCCAGAACTCCAGAGCTGTGCCTGTGCACAAGTTTTCATTCCTAGGTCAAAGATATGTTGGGATCTCATCCTTTGTGGGGAGACAGAACAGTAGGGATGTACTCCYCCTGTGCAACAAGCACACCTTCCTCATTGTACTGCTGCCCTCTGAAAGCCAGTTAGGGGCCAGACCTCCACAGWCCCCAGCAAACAGGCAGCACTACATCCCTGCAGGGCCTGCCAAGCCCATGGCACACGGCTCTGACAACAGGCAATCAAGTCTCAGGCCACACACTGATTGTGGGGAACACCAAGGACATGAGGGGCACCCTCACCTCCTGCCAACACTGACCTCTGCACCTGCCAGAGCCAAACCAGACTCAGAGGCACTACAGCGACTGCYATGATCCACATTTCCTTAAATATGTCTCAAACTATGCATTTAACTTAATTAGATGTTRGATAAAAATAATCCCACTTCTCCCCAGACAGAATAGGCACATGCCAGCTCTCCACCAAGGCTCTCAGTTAACACATCTGATAGCAAGACTGGCAACACCAATATTATCTTGGCAGTACTTTAAAGTCTGGCTTGGAATAAAATCTATGGGCCTCTGTGGTTAATCAAAAAACCACCCTTCCTGCAGCTAGAGAAGAGCTCCTGTCTGTGGGCTACACAATCTCAGCTGTGGGAGGGGCTGGGCATCTCCCTCCAGGGGCATCCCCCATCTTTGACCAGTCCCGAGCCACCCAGCAGCCTCCCCAGGGCATGTTGCTCAAAACCTGCTTCTCTCCAGGCTCAGGCACACCAAGGCTCAGCCCAATGAGCCCAGCCAAGGTCAGACCTTGGCTCCTGCAGTAGAAGAATCCTTACCTCCGTGTGGAATTTGTTGTCACACAAATATAACGACGTATTGATTGGTTTGAAAGGTTCAAAGTCAATGTTGACTTTCTTCTCTTTTCCTTCTTCTGTCACAATTGTTCCACAGTAAACAACCAGACCATTTGGAGGTACTACAAACAACACAATGCAGGTTTAGATCACTAAGGAACGTGGCAAGCTGTACCCATCAAAAACTGACTGCCAGCCCTTGTGACCCAAAGAAGAGTTGAAATTCAAGTTTCCAAATTTTTCATTTTTCCTTTTCCCCACCTCATTTCCTCCCAGGTCTCTACAATGGAAAACAAACTCATTTAGTGCAGCTGTACCAGACATGCACCTGCATGGTAAACCCAAGAGCTTGCAGGCTCACAGCACCCAGAGCAAGGCTGAGCAGCTCCTGCAGCTTTCCTGGTCCTCACACAGTGAGTGACAGACTGACCATCCCAAGGTGGGCCATGRAACAGGGTAAAGTCAGCAACAATGAACTCCTGCAGGGCTCATTTGAGATGGCCTGGGTCTGCTCCCTCCCAAAATGATGGCARCTGCTCATGCCACGCATAAGGTACACAGAAGTTTCTGCTTGACAGAAAATCACTGCTTTAATGCAAATGAACTCATGCAGAATATACAGCTCTTAAATCTGGCCAAGTTCAGCAGAGTCAGCACCAAGAACAGAATCATGAGCCCACTTAATAAAGCCAAGGACCACCTTACTATTCCAGTCCCAAAGTCCACCCCTGAAGTAGCCATCCRAGGGCAACATACCTGGAATATCAGTGCAAAACAGCAGCACAGGCCCACAGATTTGATTAGCAGAAATCTGCATAGTGCAGAAACTTAAGGCTGCTTCCAAGAAAGGGAAGTGTGCCAGCATCCATACAAGCTAGAAGTTACCTTTGTTATAGAGTTTCAGTCTTTGCTGTACAGATGTAATGGCTCCCAGTACTGAAAGGCGATTCACTCGAGACTTTATGTTGGAGGCAGTGCCAAACTCATCCGCTAACATTTTTGCCACTCGTGAGATCTGGTCTTTGGGGGGAATGATCAACGAGATCATGCTGGTACCATTGCTGGGGAGAGAAAAAAGGGATGTGAGCAAGCAGCCAAACAACAAGCACCCCACATCGTATTCCATGGGCACAGTCTCTCCCCTCCTTCCCCCAAGAATGCTCTTTTACTGTTACTGGTGTGATTCCCCTTCTGCTGGGCAATAACGGGAGAGAAAACAAAACAAAACCAAACAGGCTATTCCTCAGTGTGTTCAACCTCTAGCAGGTAAGTCCTCCAGAAGCTGCTTCTTTAACCTGGGATACCACTCTGGGAAGAAAGAGCACATGTCATGGCTCAGGGCTGTGAGCTGATGGCATGGAAGCAGCTCAACGCAGAGATTATTTAAAACAATACAGCCACACATTTTAAGGACATCTTAAAGCCCATTCCCTTTGTTCTCAGACAGCTGGAGCACTAAGCAACCCAAGTGCTGCCTTACACGTTGTTTTCCTCAGATTAAGGAAGAAAACTGTCCTGGAAGTATCCTTTTGTCACAGTGAGCCTTTTYTGCTTTCCCACTATCACTTTTCTTCCACAAGCAGCTCATCAGCTCTGGCAGCTGCTTTAACTAAACTGTGCTAAGCACACAAGGCTGCTTCACCAGCACCAACCCCAAGTACAGAATCAGGAGATAAAATCCCACAAATCACAGAACAGGCTTAAATGGAAGGAAAATAAGTTTGATATTCATTTTTCTTAGGGCTCTGGGGTGGGTTCTATAGAAATCTTAATCCCCAAAGCCTCCTTGTGGTTCAAATCCACCCAAAGCCAAAAGGAAAATTGGGGAAGTTCCCATCTGCCTTCCAGCAGGTACCTCCCATTTGGCATTRAAGTATCCCAGATGTCTGAAATGCTGCCTCTGCATTGTCTCAGATTTAACCCAGACCTCATGCTTCCCATTAGAGTAATGGCATAAAAATCAAATCCCTCATCATATCCCTCCAGCCCTCTCAAGGGCAAACTAGCTAAGCTCTGTGAAAAAACCTCTTCTCAGGATTCTGAGTCAGAGAGCCAACGAAGTGCTTTTCAGACATCAAAACCCAGGGTTTTGCTCTTYTCCATTTCTTAGGAGAAGGAGGCCAACCCAGGCTGTGTCAGGCTGTCACGCACTGTGTCCCGCTGAAGTGTTTGGGCTACACAGGCAGCAGGGAAGTGCTTTAAAAAGCATCACTTCATTAGCCTCTTTAYACAAGTTGTACAGCCCTCTCCCAAAGATCCTCAATCCAGGCCAAGTTGAAACAGAGGCTGGTAGGTCAAATAAGTCCCTGACCTTAAAGTCAACTAATTGGTTTTAATATCCCAGCTCCCCATCCACACCAATGCAGACAGTCACAAAGCACCACTTGCCCGTGTTATTCCCAGAGGAGCTCTGAGCCATGCTGACAGCTCTCAGGCTTCCAGGTCATACCAGCCAAGAATACTCCATATCCCACTCAATTAAAGCAGTTAGCTACCCCAGTGACTGGCACCAGCCTTAGGGGAGAGATAATGGCTATCATTCCCAGCAGGCTCCTTTGAAGGAGAAGCAGATCAGAAAGAAAGCAACTCTTCCCCACTTTTCTGGAAGTRGCACTCCTGAGGTATCTCCTTTAAAGAAGAAAGTCTTGAGACTTCCCAGAGATTAGAAAGCACTGCACATCACACCTAAGCTCCTGCATCACCTCAGGGCATCCCAGTGTGGCAGGTGGGAGGTGGGACCATTATGCCCTTAGGCACTGCATGGCTCTCCTGCTAAGAAGAGATTCTGTACAATTTTTCCTGAATTGAGGACAGAGGGGAAAGAGCAGAGAGTGAGTCCTGTCACAAGCTGCCTGGGAAGAGGACAATGCCCCCATCCACAAACTCCTTAACACATATTTGCAGAGAGCAAGAAGGTCCCTCCTGAGCCTCCTTTTCTCCAAGCTGAGCCCCYGCAGCTCCCTCAGCTGCTCCTCCAAGAGGGTTCTCTCCAGACCCTTCCCCAGCTTTTTGCACAGCAAGCAGGAAGGTAGGGAGTGCACTCCCAGGAGCAATTCTTCACTMAAAAGTCGTTTGTAAAGCTCCCTTCAGTTTTCAAATGCAAGTCACCCCTCAGATGCCATTCCCTGGCCTTGTGCTGTGTCCTACTGCCCCACAAACGCTGCAGCAGCAGAGCTGCTGCTCTGAGCACCCACCGGATCCCACTGGGGCCTCTGGAGCTGGGGGTTACTGATCTCACCCACAGCTCCTGATCCATCAGGCAGGGTCACAGCCCTGTTCCTTGGGAACACCCCACCCCACCCGAGAGAGCACATAGACTTCAAGAGCCCTGGGGATTCATTACCCAAACAAACACATGGAAMGGATGCACTCCCCTCATTGCAATCTCCAGCTAGCTCAACACAGCAMAGCACTGTGCTCAGGCCAATACTTCAGCAAATTCCAGTCTGGATTTGGATCCAAAAGCACCTTGCACTACCAAATTCAAGTGCACTTTTTGGGTTTGGCACGCTTCRACACTATTGACACAGCCAAAGCTATTTCAGGTTCTAACCAGCTYCTGCAGAATCCAGCCACACAGCTGGCATGCACTTTGCCACGGGAGCACCTCAAGGCACCTCCAGGCTGCTGGGAGCCCAGAGCACGAGGAGTCAACTGGCATGTCACCCTGTCCCCAGGCACCCAGCACCCCAAGGTGTCACTGAACAGCCAAAYAACCAAAGACTGAGACCAGCAAGGCATCAGCTGAAGCAGATGGGCACCAGGACTCAGGGTGGCTGCAGAACTGCCTCCCACGCTGCCAGCACCTTGTTATCTGACAASGTAAGATATACAAGACTAGCTTTCCTCTCTCAAAGCAAGCTTGTACCTGTATGTGACCCTAATGCAGCATAGCAGAGTCTAACAAACCCTGTGGGTGCACCTGCTAAATTCACCTCAAGGAGACAAAACGTAGCAAAGAGTTTCCAAGAAAGCTGCTGTTCAAAAACACTCAGAAAAAATAGGTTAYTCTGCAGAGTAAGACAATTTGTAGGTGTCCTCTGGGTCTTTGCAGCTTCAACAAGATAAAAGGTATTTCTGCAAATCCTTCGCTGTCCCCTCCAGAGCCGAGGGCCCTGGAGTACACTTACCCAGGAATGAGGTAAGGAATTTCCCCTGAATCATCCTAAGGCCTCCCAAAACGGGACACAAGTGCCCCACACACCTGCTCAGGACACAGCCAAGTGCTCCATTGAGTTTGGGGTAGGGCTCAAACTGCCAGCTTGGGGTCAAACATGCCCCAGAGGAGCTGGCTCCTCCCTGCACCACCCCCAGCACTGCTGAAGGAAGCAGGGACCCCATTCCAGGTCATATCCCGATCTCACAGCAGCACTAAGGTACCCGCCCTGGCTCAGCACACCCAAGTTTCAGCAGAGCAGCTGGAATTGCTGCTTTCAGAGCAAGCTGAGGCAGGGACTTGWAGCAGCTCCAGGCAGTTGCTGTCCCTGCTCTGGGCTGAGCAGAGCCTGCACAGCTGCCCAAGAGCTGTGCCACTGCAATCCCAGGCTAGGATGCTCTGAGTGTTTGCTCTGGAGAGGAGCAGCATCCCAGCTCAGGGCTCAGCAAAACCAGTGCCACTGCCAAGAGGACTGGGGCTGACCAAACCATCAGGGGCAAGAAGGGCACCAGCCCACACACTAGAGAACCAAGTGGCAGTTTAGTGCCAGCTCTGTAAAGGCAGAAGCCCTGCACTGCCTGGGGCTGTGGGTACTGCTCACAATGCCAGCCCTGCCAGCAATAGGCAGTTAGCTCAGATTTATCATCACCTGCAACCACCAGCATTAGGTGTCTCTAGGAGAGGAGATGAGCATCAGGGCTCCACCTTCCCTAAACCACAGCGGGTAGGCTCTAGATTTCTCCTACAGCCTGCCAGAGGGCTGTTTGAGGGAAAAGGAGAAGTAAAAATAAGCACATTTCGCTCTCTGGAGACAGCAAGTTCTACAGAAAATCAAGGTTTGTGGACAGGACAGCCTTTCTATTATTAAAACTCCAATGTCACTACAGTTAGAATTTCAGACAACTTTACCAAAAAACAGCTTTCCCAGACACAGGGAGTCCTCAAAGTAACTGTTGACAAGTGATCACAGCGAGTGGCAGTTTGGGCAGCGCTGAAYCACCACTAAGCAACCCAGAAAAGCTGGAGGGGAGAGCCTTGCCACCCTTTCTGCAAGCACATCCTGTGGCACCCAAGCAGGTGCTTTCCCTGCAAGGAAAGGAAGGATGATCCCACAGCCCCTCCCTGTGCTGATGCACTGCAGACCAGAACCCTTGGGTCCCTTCCAGGAGCAGGGATCACCCAGAGGATACTGGCACCAGCTGGATGYCCACTCCCAGCCCAGGCCATGCTCCATACCAGGAGCGGGGCCCTCTGTGGACATGCTCTATGGTCCAGCACGAGGGAGGCACCAGAGCAGGAGCCAAGGGCACAAAGTGGGTACTGCCCCCCATCTGGGACGCCATGTGCACCCTGTGGCTGCTTTCCATGACASCTGCCAGAGGAGTCTCCTGCTCTGGGTGACCATCCCCACCTGCAGGGCTTTGTCACCAGGACTCCATTCTCCTGCCAGCAAAAGGAACAGCTGAGCACATCCTTAGAATTTCAGCTTTTAGCTGAAACTGGAAAATGGTGCAGTGGTTTTGCAAAAGGCTCCCACCACCTTACACAGCACTGTGGCAGTGAAGTGGCTCCTGCACTGCCCCACCCCACCCATGGCACACCACCACCAGCAGTGTGAGGAGGAGCACACAACCTGCCTCCAGCAGATTTGGGCTATGAGCTGGCACAGGAGAGTGTTCATTTCACAGACTGTTGTATAAATAGCAGGGACTGGCCTGTCCTGTGCTACCAGAGCAGACCTGACAAACAGCAGCTGAGCCATCGCTGTTGCACAGTGAAACACTTCACACCACCAGCATGCTATGGAATGTAGGATACAGAGGCAAGGCAGCAAGGGCAGACATTCCGTAGGACTCAAAATGGGCTTACTCTTCTAAGGCACAGCTCCGTGAGCATCCTGCTTCACCCAGGAGCCAAGGGCAGTGTGAGGCCCATGTGTGACTGCCAGAGCCTGGCAGGAGCRCCAAGCCAACAGCTCCCAGATAACCTGATCCCACCCACATTCCACAGCTCKGAACTTTCTATGGAACAGCTATTGCTACACATTGCTTCGAGCCATGTTACCTTCCCGAGGTAACCAACCTCTGCTGGGCTCCATCCTGGACTGGGGATCACTGGGCAGGCACAACACATGCCAAGGAGCCCAAGCTGCCTGGACAGCCAAGGCTACCAAGCTCTGTGATGGCTGATCCAGTTCCATGCACAGCTAGCTGCAAGACAGGTGCCAGCAATATCTCTGTAATCCAAGGCAGAAATCCATCAGGAACATCCCAGAGGTGCTCCTGAACCAACACCCACAGTGCTGCAGGCATGTGGCACTGCAGCAAAGGACTAAGTTCAGGGCACAGTTCACAAAATCAGTGATGTGAGTACAGAATRTTTGAGGGTTTCTGATGCTGCATCTGAGCAGAGATGTTGAATGGAGTGCTATAAAAAGGAAGTGTCCTTTGGTGAAGGCAAGTACAAAATTGCTGGTTTGGTTCCCTTAAAACACCCAGACCATCAGACACTCCCCACTCATCCCTGCCCTGTGTGCAGGAGCACTGACCTTGCCACAGGGGAGCTCTGCACGTGTTCTCACAACTTGTGAATTATGSCTGTGAAACACAAACAGTTCACAGCTGTGCCCTTTAAAAACTTCATGTCTTTTAATAAGACAAAGCCTTCGTCAAATAGAAAGTGGCTCAAGTCCACTTGAGATGCCAAATCTAGAGACCATAGCAGATGCAAGAGCTGCACAACTTTTCCTGGAAATGCTGTCAGCCTGCTAGTAAAGAGCAGAGAATCTCAAGAGTCCAGGATCCCTCACTGCTTCAGAGGCCACATCACCTGGAARCCAAAGACTGCAGTGCCTGTGAGAGTATCAGCTGAATGCTCTGCAATAAACCCAGCCAACACACCTCAACCTAACAGCTGCAACTGGGGGGCAACAGTGTCGTGATGCTTCCACCAGAAACAGATGAAATCCCACACCCCTGCTCAGCCCAAGGGTTCACAGCACACTCAAGCAGGACACAGGTACTGCACAGATACCCAGACAGAGCACACAGCACYGGGGAGCTGAGCAGGACCCACCACAGTTCCTCCGAGGTTTCATGTGCAACTGAGCCAAAAGCCAGGCAGAACCTCCTACAGCACGATTTCTGCAAGAACCTCACAATGCCCACCTCAAAGGCATTCTGTATTTCACCCCAGCACACAACTCTGTATCATCTCCTAAAAGGACACATCAATACAAGTCACTCCTCAAAGGCTTCCACATCATCCAAAGAAGAGTATGAAACATGAAGGGAGCAGCTCCCAAGCAAAAGTAAGGCACAGTTCTCCTCTCTGGATCCACTGACATCTCAGAAGCAGAGAGAAAGGACAAGATGGGAGCAGGGTGGGTATGAGGAGATCTGCAGTCAGGGGACCAAGTAATGCATTTTTCAGGAATCTTTTTCAGCAGAAAATTGATTGGAGAAATCGAGGCCTCCCTCCCCTGAATTGAAGGAACTCCCCAGACACCAAATTCCTGCACCAGCCTCTGAATGCCACCTCTCCCCGGGACAAAGGAAAACCACTTAACTGCACAGCATGGGACCATGCAGCTATTCCACCATGGCTCACACAGTGCCAGCTCTCCTGCTGTAATCCTGCTCCAAAGCCCAAGGCAGGAATCTTGTGTATCATTCTTCTCTGATGCTGGCAGACTGGACACAAAAAGCACTTCGTGTAACCAGAAACAGCTTGAAAGCAGACAGTAAGACCATCCTGAAAAGTATCCTGCCCTCCTACCCTCACCCACTGACCTTCTCAGGGAGGAAAGGCCTCCAGATGACAACTGAGCTCTGAGTGGCAGCCAGGSAGAGAAGCACCCAGCCAGAACCCACCCTGGAAAACACAAGTGAGCCTTATTTCCTCAGGGCACCCCTGGCTCCAGCAGCCAGGGACAGCTTCCCACAGGGAGGCAGCAAATGGCTGCTTCAGCAAAGGAGCAGAGGCAAGGCTGGCTGGAGMCTCAGCAAGGGTCAGGCAAGGCAGTGCTTCCCCTGAGAGCGCCGGCTGCCTGCCAGGAGCTGCCTCCTGAGCTCAGCTTCCCTCCTCCCTCCCTCCCAGGACACAAAGGAGGTGAGACAAGAATCAGGTCACAGACTTGTACTCCTCCACACAGCACTCATGGCCAGCTCTCCTGTGTCTGAGGCTGCACTTGCAGCAGGTGACAGTCAGCCCTTGGCCCCTGAGCGTCCACCTGCCCTGAGGGACACATGAGCAGCTCCACCCCAACCCAACCCGGGGCTGGCTCCATCCTCAACCCRGAGCCGGCTCTGATACTGCTTCTCAGGCCACCACCAGCACCCACATCCCAAATCAGCCACACAGCTCCAGGAGCAGATCCCAATTTCATCCCAAGCACTGAATCAGCACAAGTGGATCCTGCACACCCTACGGGGAAGGTGAATCAATGCCTCTCCAAAATCCTTGGATCAAAGGCAACGCACCACCAAACATAATTGCAGACGCATGTTTTGAACAGGCCTTATTGGCTGCATCTGACCTCATGCAGAAAGCCCGGATGCCCAATTACTGGGAAGTGGAACAGACATTTCTGCACTTCAGACATTTGTGACTCACTGGGAGGCTCAGTTTTGCCACAGCTCCCCTGCTCTCCCTCCTCCTTCTCCAATTATTAATGCTCCAAGTTTAAAAGACTTGTTGCATTATGCTAATGGACCATTTGGGTACAAGATGTACACTGAGGAACTGAAACAAATCCAGATTTGCTTATTAAGATGCTAATGCCCCGGAGCTACATGGGACGAGGTGGTTAACAGGGGGAAAAAGAAATCTAGCTGCCACAAAGCCAAAAAAGTCTGTCCTCCTTTGAGGTGCTCATTCCCATCTCCTCCGTCATTCCTCAGGGGCTCATTCACTAGCTCGATGTGAATGATGATCTGTGCATGAATCACACTGCTCACTAATGATTCACACAGTTGTAGAAGAGGTACCAGGCTGCTYAACAGCCACGGGCTGTCAGACACTCACTGGAGTTCTGATCTGGAACTACTTTTCCAGCTCAGGTCCTCCTCAGCCACTTGCTAGTGAGCACTCTGCAAGCAGCACTTCCTACTTGTCGCTGTAATTCAAAAGGAACAGGTACAGCAGGCAGGTGAGAGCCCAGGAAATGTTTTACAACAATTAGGCAACCAGCAGGATGTCAACAACCCTTTGGACATTCTCCCTGGCTCCAGCTGTCATCCAACCTGGCACAGCTTTCTCAGGCCACCCACTCTCAGCACCACAGAAACACAAGAGACGCTGCCTCAGTTCTGAGAGGGCTGATCAACCGTGCTTTTGTGAAATCCGCCAGGCAGAGCAGGRAAATGGTGTGGAAGCAGCTGCTGTACATCCCACGTGGTTTCCTGCCACAGTGCCCTCAGCTATCCCTTCTATCCTGGACTGTTTCTATTCCAGCCTCTGTGCAAACATCTCCTCCTTCTCCTCACACCAACAGAAGCAAAAGGCAGTATTAGCATTATAGCCTTTACRTCTCACAGAAACGCGACCTCCTTTAGCAACTCCCCCAGCCACAAGCAGGATGAGAAGCACGACTTGGAAGAAGCAATCTGCCCTGGGTAAGAACTTAAACCACAGCTTCTTCTCTGAACACTCCACACTAATGGCAGACCACAAAATCAAAGCACAAAACTCACGGTCAGTGAAGTTCAATTCCATTGCCACCCTACAGACCCTCCTCCTCCAGACCTTGTCCCACCCATGTCTCACACTTCCCACAGTGACAAGCTGCCCAGCTCAATTCCAGCTGAAACAGGACTTTCCTGCAAGAGAGGTCCACTACAGACCCAGCTTGCAGGAGAGATCCTYAAGGCCATACCATGACTGGCACTAGCACAACACATCAGCACTGCAGCCTAAACACCACAGCACGAGTTGGAAAGCCAAGGACCACCTTGCCAGACTTTGCCCTTCCCAGACCAGCTCACCCAGGCCTGGGGCAAGGCCTCCATCCTGCTCCCCATTCTAAGGGGAGAGCCACAGAAACAGATCCTGTATCAACAGTTAAACTGTCCCAGAGCTCAGATCTGAGGCACAGCCACAATGACAAACAGATCCTGATAAAGAAGGTAGGGAAAGAGATCTGCTGCCAGGCTGGGAGCAGGGGAGGGAGCCTCTGGACCAAAACATTTCTGCCAGCGCAGCCAGACACCAGTCACAGCACKGGCAGAGCTCACGAAATGCTCCTCCTGCTGTGATACCCCTTAAAGCCAAGACAGCTGCTCTGGTACCTGCCTGGACATGGTGGTGGTGTCACGCTCACTGAAACAAGAGCACACCCTGAATGTACTGTGCTGTGTCTTGTCTGGAGCAGGAGAATCCACACTGGAGTGAACTCAGCTGTGCTACTGTCCCAGTTATCCCAGCACAATTCCAACTTCAGCACCAGCAGCAGAACAAGCCACTCACAGGCGAGTACTGCAGGAGCTCTCCCTCATTTAGGAGGGAAACAGCTCACTGAAACAGCACAAGAGAACTCCAGCACCACCAGTTCCCCAGGACTCTGTTCACAAGAAACTGGGAACCAGGCAAAGCTGTACAGGACACACTTGCCACTGACCCCAGYCATCCCCTGACTTGCACCCCACAGCTCTCCCTGCTGTGCAGCAAGGGGGGGCTCTCAGGCCACTTCTGCAAAGGCCCACCATCCTCACAGCAGAACAGACCCCACCAGGCTGTCCAAGCACATTTCAGCCCTGCCAAGCTGTCTGTCCCAGAGCAGCACCATCCCAGGACACCCCAGAACCAGGTGTGGAGAAGTGCAGCCTCCTGTTCCTGTTCCACAAGGCTGGGGAATAGCAGCAGCTTGTGGCTAATTCCAAGGCTGGGCTTYTCCACACCAGCTTCCATAGGACCAGCAAGACTCCAGACTGACTGCAAGAGAAGCCATCTGCAAGTGATGCTTTCTGCAACACAAGCTGGACAAATCTTTTCTGTCTAAGCAACAGGTAAGCGTGTCCACCCTCAAGCAGAACTATGTTTCATTTTCCAAGAATTCAAGCAGAACTATGTCTCTCTTTTCAGGAATTCCCACATATTTTCAGGCTTCTGCCTTTCCTAGTGACTTTATTTCTCTCATTTTTGGTTTCTCCCATATAGTAGATGGAAGTTTCAACATGGCAGAATCCAAACCCAGGCAAGAACTGCATAACTTTGCTTTCCCAAGGCTCCGGAGACACAAAGACTTCCCCTTCTCTTGCCATATCTCTCTTTTCCAGCTTTGAAACATTTCTTCCAGCTTTATGGAAGAATTAAAATTACGAATTATTAAGTAAATTATAAATTACTTGTTCAGTCTTCATTTCTGCACTTGTCATGTTTGACCCAACTTCCAGAGCACATAATTTGGCAAATGTTCTTCCACGCAACAGCCTCAGCTGTGTCTGCAGGCAGTACCTTCTGAGACACCTCAATCTTCTCCTCTTTTGCTGGTTCAGTAAAATAACCAACAAGGGCTACTGCTCCCAACAGAGCAAGCTCAGGGCAGGGGAGATGTTTCAAGAGAGCAGGTTCCTGAAAGTTTCACCATCATAAGGGAGCTCCACACCCTGCACCAAATGCACTCTCCCCCGGGGTCTGGAAGCCCACCTGGCCATGGAGGTGTTGGTGCCATTTCCAAGCAGAGGTGTTTGCAGGAAAAAAGTGTTTCTAAGACCTGGAGAAGTTTCCAAACATRATTCAGATGTGACATCCCAGGTCCTCTCACAGCAAAGACACAGCCTGTTACTGCTGATACTTGATTTTGCCAAGCATTTACAGCTTAGATTAGCAGAAAACCCTGCCCCTAGCCCAGCTAACTATTCAGAACTGCAGAGACCAAAGGAACAAAGAGGGATTGTCAGTTTAGCACTGACACTGGAAAACTGCATGAAGCAACAGCAGAAAAGCCCCGAGAGARAGGATAAAGGAAAAACAGTGGCTAACACTGCTTCTACTTGGGCTGCTGCAGCCTCCACAGAGAAGAACGCAGCTGCAGCTTCTGGGGGGCCCAGTGTTTCCCCAAGTCTGTTCTATAGAACTCAACTGTGGACTGAAAGCAGAATGAATCCCTCAGCAGGGGAAAAGCAGAGATGTCTGACGCAGGGACGAAGGACAAGGTTAAACTTCTGAGGAGGCTCATCAGCAGCCTTTTACTCCCATCTCCTTCTGGGCAGAAAGGTTAATTGCCTTGCAGTGCTGAACTCAGCCCCACTGCTCCTCCTCACACCCTCTGCAGAACCCAGCTATCCCCCTTCACCTCACCAAATCCCTAAAACCAACTCAGCCCCTCTGTACAGGACCACAGTTTGCAACTCAACTTTGGAAAAGCTGGGAGGAGATAACTTCTGGTTTAGGAAGCAAGAAACAGATAACAGCTCCTTCTAGTCTCTACCAGCAGAGACAGTGTTTTGAGTTGGGGTCAGGGAATTAWAAGTTATTTTTTCATTGTTTTGAAGTTTATTTTTGTTTATCTGAAGTTTACAGATAATTTCTACAGAGATCAGTGAGAAAGTCAGCTTTCCTTAGCAGGGCTGGAGAAACAACAAAGGCATCCCTACCAGGATATTATCTCCAAGTTTGAGAGGCAGACCTACACCTGCTGGCCTCCAGCTGATCAGCTTCAGGAAAAGCTGAAGTTTTATTCTTCTCCCTGGGTGCTCTGCCCAAGCACTGCCTTTCCCTCATCAATCCCATAAAAGCACTTCCTTGCTCTCCTGCTCACTTGACTTTTGTTAACACCCAGCAGATTCCACTGAGATTTTACCACAAGAGGTAGCTAAGAGCAGAGGTGCCCCAACCACATGCCAAGGGAATGTCTAACTCCAGCTTCTTCCATTTTCCGTCCCTTTGATCCCCTGCAGGAACAGCCAGCACATGAAACTGGGACACTGCTGCTGGGTCACTAATGGAGCACATGAGTAAGGGAAGGTGGAGACAGCAGCAGGGGCCTGGCCCTCCACATCACCCTCTTTAAAGGCTTTGCCCCCTAACCCACCCCAGAACAGGTCTTCCTACTCCACAGGAAGAGGAAGCGACTCTCCCAAAGGCCGGAAAAGCCTGTTCCACTGCCTCATGCCTCCTGTGCCGAGCAGCCCGAGTCTTCCGGGGGCTGAAGTTGCAGCACCTCTTCTTACTGGACCCAGACCAGGATAATTTTGGCTAGGACTCCCTGGAAAACACCAAACCCACATCACCTTGCTCAGAGAAGACTTGCTGGCACCAGCATCACCTTCCTCGGGTGCCAGTTTAGCAGCAGGCACAGATTAAATTAAGGGACAGCAGCATCACCAGGTCCAAGAGATGTGCTGGATCCGGGGGCACAGCTAAACCCCCAACACAGACCTTACTGTGCCTGTGGCCACTCTGCTGTGAAGCAGAGATGTTCCAGGCACCACTGGAAGAGGAAAGATGGGGGGACAGCTGGGCTGGGGCCCCAGGATGCAGATATCCATAAGAGCCACTTGCCCTTCAGCCTCCCCTCCCCAGGAGGTCTCCAACACCAGCTTGAACCTTCTCTGCAGCATCCACCTATCCAACACATGAAAGCTGACACTAAACTGGGCACRTTTCTAATCAGGGAGAGACAAAACTCCAACTCCACCTTTCCAAAACCCACCAGCCTCCATCAGTGCTCTCTAACAAAGTTATGCCACAAGCTCCAACAGATGCCCGGAGCTTCTCAAGCCCTTTCACYTTCCTGGGACGCCTGTGAGTACAACACATGCTGCCCACACCACGCACAGGCACAGCCCAGTGAGCAGCTGGGGCAGCCAAAGTCCAACTGTGCTGCAGGGAAGGGCAGCCCAGGCTTCCCACCCGCCATCCCTGCACAGCTGCATCATAAATCAGAGTAAAATATATTTAAGGAGACCTGTGGCTCCAGCTCCCCTCCAGCCTGGGTCCATTTTCGGCTGAACCACTGCACACACAGAACAAGCATCAGCACTCAAGGCATGGCAAAACGGCAGCTCAGCCTCTGCCAGATGGCCCCAGGCTTTTGGGGGCCACAGCAAGCTGCCAGCAGTGCCCCAGCTCCAGTAACACCTGTTCAGGTGAGCCTGTGGAAACTGGAGCCGCAAGGGTGGCTAAGAAGTGACCCTTCATTTTTATTTTATCACTTTGTCTCCCGAGACACACTTTCTTCRCTATTTTACAGCCCCAGAACCTTGAGGCCTCACAATTCCACAGGCCCAAGCAGGTTCCCAACAGATGGAACCAGCCACTGTGAAGTCACCCTCTCAAACAGGGACCGTTGGCATGGAGCAGGCTGCAGGAGCAGACGTTCTGGTGGGGGAAAAAAAAATCCAAGTCCAAGGATAATGTAAGTGGGATTATACTTTAAACTTCCCACTGTCCTAACTTTGGAAGACCTTGCTTTCAGGGAAATGCAGCTGAGCACTTCCACTGGAAGGGGAAGGGGTGAGAAAGATCAAATAACTGTCAGTAAGAAAAGCACAGAATAAGTGCTGCCTCAGCCCCTGCCTCCCTGCCGGCAGCCCGCCGCCTTGCCCAGCCCAGCCGGTCCCTTGGGAGAAGCCCAAGGCTGCACGGGGGACAGAGGAGCGTCTCCTCCGGCTGGAATCCGCCTTTCCCCGGTGCCAGCTGGCACGGGATGGCCGGACGGGCCGGGAGCGGGGCCGGCACCGGGGCCAGGGACACGAACCCGTGCCAACCCCGCCGGGGCCGAGGGGAACCGCCCCGCCCGGGGCCGGGAGCAGCTGGGGGATCGCGCCGAGGCCGGCGGAGACCGGGGCAGCCGCGGTCGTTTTGTTATCCCTTTTCCCGTGCGGCAAGCGCGGTCACGCTTCCTCTCTGCGCCTCGCATGGCCCTGCTCGGCCGACCCCGACCCGCCCTCCCCGCCGACCCCCAGCCCCGAGCGGCCGCCGGGCCCCACGCGGCCGCACAAAAGGACCCCGGGGCCGGGCAGGGGCGGCCGGGCCGGGGCTGTGCCTCCCGTCCCCTCGCACCGGGCGGGCCCGGGAAGCGCCCCGGCCGCGGCCCCACTCCCGCCGGGAGCCCCGGCGCTCCGGAGCGGCGGCCCCGCGGGCCCGGCGCTCACCCGCGGGCCGCCTCCAGGCTCTTGATGAGCTTCTTGATCTTCCAGATCTCCACGTTGCGGTCGGCAGCGCTGGGATCGTCCGCCATCTTCTCCCTCCGCCTCCTCCTCCTCCTCCTCCTCCCGCGGCTGCAGGCGCTGTGGCGGGCGCGGCGGCGCGGGGCGGGCGGGCAGCGCGGAGCGGGGCGCTGGGGCCGG
>NW_026623651.1:638818-649090 GCF_030028575.1 Malurus melanocephalus | reverse complement strand
GGTGAATTTTACCAAAAAGAGTAGCAAGAATACACATTAAGGGGCCCCAGGCAGTGTGCTTAGAAGAAGCACTAGGTAACCGACTGGCTGACAAAGAGGGTCAGAAAGTGCACTGTTGCCAGAAGTCTCTACAAGAAACGGCAAACAGTGGATACCAAAAGCTCTGACCTTACAAATATTAAAGCAGCTCCACGAAGGGAGTCATTGGCGCTCTCCGAGTTTGGCAGAAGCCTTCCTCAAAATATTTGTTGCTGTGGGTCTTTTTACTCTGGCAAAACGAGCTGTTGAGGGTTGTTTGATTTGTGCTAAAACCAATGACAGGGTTGCAAAGAAAATTGCCAGGGGAGGGAAGCCTTGGGCTGCAGTCCCTTCCAAAAATGCCAGATGGATTTTACTGAAATGCCCCAAGTGGCAAGGTTAAAATATCTTCTGATAATAGTATGTCAACTAACAGGGAGGCCAGAAGCATTTCCAACTGCTTCACCAACTACAAGATTAGTTTTTAAGATATTTCTAGGATGTTTGGGATTTTTTTTTTTACACTTGTTATTGTCAGCCTAATGGAGGAACAGAGATCAGTGATGTATATTTAAGACAATATGTGGCCAGGATACTGTTTCTTCTGAAATCTCTTCAACAGGAAACTCAGCTGGCACAGAGCCTGCCTTTGGACTTTGGCTGTTCACATCCAACCAGGACACTGGAGCCTGGTTAAAGAGTAGAAAGAAGCACCACGGGTAGTGAAGTAGCGTGGACCTTTCCAAGTGTTACTGACCACAGAAACAGCCATCAAGACAGCTGAACACGTGTGGACCCATCACACTCAGGTCAAGGTCCCTAAAGCCCTAGAGATTTGGACATCTCAGCTGGAGGAGAAGGACGGGAGGCCACAACTGACACTCCGCAGGAGCGGACTGGAGCAGCAGCCAGTGCGTTGACATTGGGGGAAGCCCCTGTGCCTACCTACAGACTGCTGGAATARTCTGTGTGGGCATCCCTCCTTGTGGATCTCCAGACAAAAGGGTGTTAATCCTTGCTGTCTTTGTTTTAGGTTAAGTGGTTTCTGTGCATTGACGCCCACAGGTGGTGCAGAAGATAAAGTGAGAATTAGGTTAAGTGATTAGATTACACCATTAGAATGTTTTTCTTAGTAATCTTATCTTCATATTATCACTTAGGTTTGGGCCAGAGGTGGGAGAATCATTTTTTAACCCTAGGAGAAGAAGTAGCAAAAACCTTTAACCTCAGCAATTGTTGGGTCTGTGGAGGACCAGGAGGATCTGAAAACTGGCCRTRGGTGGCCAGYCCAGTYGAACCTAAATGGTGGGTTAGCACCCTAAGTGAAGTCCATAATGAGACAGGGTTTTGGGACAAGGAAGGAAGCCCGTGATGACTTCATTCCTCTGAAAAAGGCATTTATTGTCTAAATAGAACAGGGGGTGTATACGTAGGAAAAAGTGTTTGTGACTGGACTTTATCTTTGGGTTTAGRTTGTTGGGYCCCYAACTGTCCTCCTTACGATTGCTCCAAGTATCAAGGCAGATGGAATCAAACACATGTTAAGCTCACTAATGGTAGCTGGGTAAGGTGTTCCTACCATAATTATCAGAGRGATTTTGAAGGCTGTAAAGCAGTGGGGAGGGACAGGTTCTTTGACCATTTATTTTTAACCTGCTCCCAAGATAATTCCACAAGTAGGACACATATTGTCCGTGACTATCACTAGAAGTGGCAACACTGGAATGGAACCAGAACCCTTTTTAGTAGGTTCTGGTCCAGATCTAACAAAACAGATCTAAGATGTAATTGCCAGTGGAAACCTCATGTRGGAGCTTGGAAGTGTAAATATTGTGATTCTTATGATGGGGACACTATTATTGGGGGACCATTAGGCCCAGGAAATAAGTTGTATTTTGATCCACCAATTGATGATGAAAACTGGAAAGGCCCCTTTGCTAATGGAACCTGGGCTTTGAAAGGGCATTACTGGATTTGTGGCCAATATGCTTATTGCAGGTTACCTCCAAACTGGTCAGGAATGTGTTATGTAGGATATATTAGACCATTGTTCTTTTTGTTACCACAAGTTCAGGGAAATCAGTTAGGAATTGAGGTATATKATGATCTAGCTAGAGAAAAGAGGTCAGTTKATACATCCTTGACTGGAGGAAGCACCCAGAAATGGAGAAAAGATGAGTGGCCACCGGAGAGAATCATACAACACTATAGACCAGCCACTTGGAATCCTAATGAATTAATATCAGGTGCCAGAGAACCCATTTATAATTTAAATCGGATAATTAGGTTACAAGCTGTCTTTGAATAAATTACCAACCAGACAGCTACAGCCCTTGATCTTCTTGCTGACCAATCCACTCAGATGAGAAGTGCAGTATTTCAACATCGAATGGTACTGGATTATTTATTAGCAGAAGAAGGGGGAGTATGTRGAAAACTAAATGACTCAAACTGCTGTTTACAAATAGATGACAATGGAAAAGTGGTAAAACAAATAACAAAGGGAATATAAAGTTAGCTCATGTACCCATCCAAACGTAGAAAGGATGGGAATGGGACATGTTTTCATGGTTACCTGGTGGACTGTGGGTTAAACAAATACTTTTTTTCCTCCTTTGTGCTATAGCAACTCTGATCTTTTTACCATGCATGATCCCTWGCCTGGTGCAGCTCATTCAACATGTGATYGAGGGGATGCAAGTAGTGGCGATGCCAGCTGATCCAGAAATGGCTACAAAAGGTCAGAGAATCATGTCACTACAAACAATCACAAAACAAAAAAAGGACCAGGAGAAGAAAATCAAGTCAATGATAACTAAAGTTTGTAAAGACAATTATTGATAAAATAAAAAGAGGAGGGATTGAAAGGAGAAGGGAATGTCTTTACAAACAGACTCTGTCTCTGGTTTCTGGGGTGAGATAAGGCTGATGCTGGGAGATAAGAAACAACAGGAAGGATTTCCATAGGAATTCCTTTGATTGACTTATCTATGACTATGTAAATAAACTACCAGAGCAGAGACACAGAAATATAAACTGGAAATGGGGGAGGGGGCAATTTATGATAGAAGGGGGGTTTCATCAGGCGTTTCGGGGAGCCTGTAACTTTCAAGTACCTCAGCCAATGGGGAAAGAAAGAGGGACCCGCGGCTGGGAAATTGGGATAAAAGGAGGCTGCGTCCTCTATGAATTTGAGAGACCCCATGGGAAATGCCCATGACCTCTCCCTTTATTCATGAATAAAGTTGCGGGACTCCTCTGTCTCCTTTTTGGACATAAACCTCTGGTGCTTGTGGATTAATTTTCCTTACACAAGTAAGGCCAAAGATCACTGCCAAAGATTACAACAGCTTTGTGMTGAGAAGTTTGAAGTGGAAATCCAGAAGTATCTAGCCTGTTTCTTTTTATTGATGACACCTGTACAGGTGTGTCTTTTGTGTTACTTTCCTGTCCTGTGTTCTCCCCATCCCATTCCCTTTCCCTACTTCACTCTTGTTCTTGTTTTCCTTTTAATAAGTAAATATTCAATATTTTTTTAATAAATATTGCTCAGTCCCTCTCCATGTTCTCTGTCCTACTTTATATCTCCGTCTTACTCCCTGCCCGTGTCTTCATCTTTCCTTCTTTCATCCTCTCCCTTTTCCTTTGTCCTGCACCATGACTGTGTTTCTTTGTCCGTCTTGCTGTGCTTTTGCCTGTACCTTTCTGCATCTGTGGCTCACTTCTCCCTCACTGTCCTCTTCTCTTTCTAATCCTCTGTCCTGCTGCCCCACCCTCTTTCTCCACCCCTCTGCAGTACCTTGTCCATCTTCCCCCCCACACCCATCTGTCATGGTTGTTTTCTCTCTGTCCTTGTTTCCCCCTTTGTCTCTGAATCCCTCTGTCCTTGATGTGTGTTCACCCCTCTGTCCTGCTAAGTTCTCCTCTTTTTCTCATGCTGGCCCAGTGTCCTGCTCCCTGTCCTCTGTACTACTCTCTTTTTCTCTGTCCTCTGTGGCTCGCTCATGTTCCTTTTAGTTCTCTGTTGCTCTGTCGTGCTTCCCGTGCCATTGTTTCTCACTGGATCCTTCTGTCCTGTTCCCTGTCCCTATTCCTTTTTAGTGCCTCTCTGTCGTGCTGCCTATCCTGATCCAAAAATGATCTGAGCAAAACTCCGCAACTTATATAATTTTAAGTTGTGAAGTAAGTATGTTTATTGCAGCGCTGGGTGAGCTGGAGATACTTCTCAAAGCCGCACACACCCCAGCACCGGCATGCCTTGGTATATATCTGGTTACATGTTACACATTCCCCGAGTTTCCGCAATTCGCCTATWCATATGCATGACCTACCCCCACTTCGTATGGTAATGAGTTTAAAAGTCATTTCCATGTGCTCACGCCTGCGCAGTGTTATCTGGTAGTGGGCTCCGGGGGTCTTGGGAGGAAGTAAAATACTCATCCTCTTATCTTGAACTTTTCACCTTTCTGTCTTGCGCATGCTCTCCGAGTACCTGGCCCAAGTCCAAGCAACTCTGGTTTTAGCAAGCATAGGGGTTGCACGAACACAAGCTGAGTCACCGTTCCTGCTTCTGTCAATAACCTTTTACTTCTCATTGTGCTTTGACAAACACAATCAGTGTTAAGGAAGTAATATAAACAGTCTAGCAAGCAGTTAGTGATATATACTGTTTAGCAAGCAGTTTCTAACAAGTTGCCCTGTAACCTTTAACTTCCCTGCATCAATCCCAGATTGCATCTTATCATCTCCATCCTGTACCGTGTTCTTCCTTCTCTTCCTCTGTGCTCTCTGCTCCTCCTCCCTATTTCTCCTCTCCTTGTGTCTCCTGGGCGTTCTCATTCCACTTGGTGCTSGACGGGTCTGTGAGCGCAGATTGGGATCACAGTGCTTCAGCCTCATAGGGGCAGCAGCAGCATGGTAAGGAAGGGATGAGACAACTCCTGACACTGCCCCGAGCGAGGAGCGGAAACTGGTCGGGAGCCATGGCCCCATCCTGGGCCACGCCACCCCCATGCCATGGGGCGGCCACCAGCCTGTGCCATAGGAGCTGGGGAGGGACTTCAGCTGTTCTGGGGGTTGCCCTCCCGTTTCTTATTCCAGCAGAGCCCCTTTTTAAGGGGAGGATGTAAACATGTCAACGACTTTATGAAAGCAATGCACTGAGGTGCAGGGCAGTTTGACTCATTTTGTGCCTTCTGTGGAGGTGTGGAGAAAAGGCTTGGGGAGGGGGTGCAGTCTCAGGGGCTCTGATGTCATTTAGGGTACCCCAATGTCCCTGGGAGGGCCATGATGTGGTGGAGGAGCAGGTGAATGGGGAATGAGTGGGGTCACCCTGGGTGCCCTCCCTCAAAGGGACCCAAAAATGCAAAAAAATTCACAGGGAGGTGGTGTGTGCAGAATGGTAGCACGTCAAGTTTTTCACTTTTATATAAATTGACAAGTAATAGTAATTTATGTATAAACTTGTTTAGAAATAAACCCTCTCTATTTGCTATATTATATACAGGAATGTAAGAAACTCTGAACTGAGATCTGGTTGTGCCTATGGTGTGGGTAAGCACCAGGTTCCTCTTTCCCTCTCTGCTGGGATGAACTCCCTAGGGAATAGCATTTCCAACAGTCTGGTCTACTGGAAAAGGGGAGAGGGGAAGAGTAAATGTGGTGCCAGGGCTGTGTCCCGTCAGGCTGTATTCCCCTCTGAGCACAGAAAGTCTCACAGAGAGGGCCTATCTGCATTTTAATATTCTTTGAATGTGTAAAATATTTCAGGTTATGTATTTATGTCCTGCTAATAAACATGCATGGCTGGAGTTGCAGGAAATCGCACTGGTCTTCTGGAYAGTATTTCATTTGGACCATCATGGGCAAAACAGGCTCTAATTAGAGATACAAAATGAATTTATTACTAAGAAAATCCGAGCAGGATAATSAGAAGTAAAGTAAATCCTTAAAAAGACCTTCCCCCAAGCTTCCTTCTTTCCGAGCTCTACCTCCTACTGCAGTGATGCAGGGAGACAGGGTACGGGGGTTATGGTCAGTTCATCACCTGTGGTTTCTGCCACTGCTCAGGGAGAGGAGCTGCTCCCCTGCTGCACTGTGGGGTCCCTCCAGGGAACTTCTATGGGAACTTCTCCAACATGAGTCCATCTCACAAGCAGCAGCTCCCTGTGAACTGCTGCAATGTGAGTCCATCCCACAGGCACCAGCTCTCCCAAAACTGCTGCAATGTGGGTCACTCTTCCATGGAGTCAGTCCTTCAAGGACAGGCTGCTCCAGTGTGGGCTCTTGTCTCCACAGGCCTCCCATGGGGTCACAGTGTCCTCCCAGGCAACCCCCTGCTCTGGCGTGGACTCCTCYCTGGGCTGCAGGTGCATCTCTGCATCCCCACAGACCTCCAACGGGCTGCAGGGCGCAGCTGCTTCACCATGGTCTCCTCCACGGCCTGCAGAGGAATCTCAGCTCCTGGAGATTCCTCTGCCTCTCCTTCTCTGCTGTCCCTTGATGTCTGCAGCGCTGTTCCTCTCACATGTTCTCACCCCACTTTTTTTCTGACGACAATTACAACTGCACAACAACTTTCTTTTCTTTCTTCTTAAATCTGCTATCACAGAGGCATTACCACCCTCTCTCATTGGCAAAGCCTTGGCCAGCAACATGTCCATCTTCGGAGCCACTAGGGATTGGCTCTGCTGCACACGGGGGAAGCTTCCAGCAGCTTCCAGCAGCTTCCAGCAGCTTCTCAGCTGGAAGAAGCTTCACAGCCACTTCTGTAGCCCCCCTGCTACCAAAACCTAGGCACGCAAACCTGGTTTCAGGCTCAGCCTCCCAAACCTTCTGAGTTTTAGCTGCTACACCTGAGAGATCAGTGAATGACTCTGCCCTCAACTGGTTTTCAATGTTTGACTCATCTATGTAGGGTAGAAACAGTTTTATCATGTCTATTTAATATGCAAATAAGTGCATACTTATGTACATATGTGCTTCCTGTGGAAGGAAGTCCAAGGAGAAGGTGGCGTTTGTGTATGAAAATACAGGACACTCCTTTTCTTTTTTTTTTTCCAGGGCATGGAAACAAGGGTAAGAAAAATAGCTGCCTGGAAGAGTTTGTGATAAACTGCCACATAAATGACCATCTAATATCAAATTGCTGAAGTCCAACTACATTCAAGTTGTAAAGACTGAGAACTTCAGAAGGAAGATGACTAACTTATTTTATGGCTTGTATTTTTCGTGCAAGTAGCACATCTGCCTAGCAAGCCACCAGAACACCAAAAGCATTGGTGCTGGAGATACTGTGGCATTATGTACGAGAACAAGAAAATGTGCTTTTCAAAATAGTTGGGGTTTGCTAATGGGCTAAGACTTGTGCCCCCTACCATGGCCTTTTATGTGCTCCAGTGAGCATCTACAAAATAGCTATTCATCTGTGGGAAACTGATGACACTCTTGCTAAAAACAAATGAATTTAACATCTCAAAAATGTATACACAATGTAAGCTCCATCTGTGCTCACAGGATGTTCTGATCCTTTCACTGTTTTTTCTTCAGCAATTGTATCAGTAGCTTATGTAGAAAAAAACCCATCCAAAATAGTTAACTCAACAAACCACAATCTCTTTCTGACTAGTAATAAGAGCCAATTCCAGTATTAGTAATTAATTTTCATTCACCCTTCTGATTCCCTTCAGTGATTTTTCTTTTTCTTCTTCAGTAAATGCTGCTTCCTTCACCTGCTGGAATCAAAAAAGAGTAGGCAATATCATTATGACATGTCAGATTATAAAAGCCTTCAAGAAAGCTTGAAAAAAAACTTTTATTAACAATAAAAAGATAACAAGCAACTTCTCTTACAAAATGTCTTCTTTTTAGGCATATTACAAAARTAAAATTAGTAGTTGAAATGTCAATTTTTTAAAAAATCCTTAATGTTAGGACTAATTATGTAATTCTCGATGAAAATTTACCAAATCCAAAAGAACATACACAACAGGAACAAACTCTACTGTACATTTACAATACAGAAATGTCAGTGTTTCCTGTTGAAATTGAACTGCTGGTATGATGTGTAACAGCTTTTTACCAGTACAGTAATGAGAGAGATAAAACTAAGAATACTATGCTGAAAAGGAATTTAACATTGGAGGAGGAATTCTTATTAAAAAAGTAGGGGTTTGCATGTGTGCCTGGCAAAGACAACATGATGTGTAGAATCTGGTCAAAAACTAACAGAAATTACCATACAGCTATGACCTTCAAAAAATAATCTCAGCCCCCCTGAAATAACTTGATAGGTTTTCACTGAAAATAGTATTTTGTGAACCATTTATCAAGCATACACTGCAGCTACATATATATATATATATATATATATATATATATACACATACATACATATATATATATATATACATACATACATACATATATATGTTTGTATTATAAAACTGATTTTTGTTTACAGGTCTCTTTTGAAAAAACACTGAGGAATGGAGTCTAAAACATCCCCCTGCAATTTCCTGAACAATGTATTTTTAAAAAAAAATCCAAAAAGAGACCTGAATAGTCAGCAGTTCCTTGAGATCCTCACTAATATTGAAACACCTAAACTTGCTTTATGCAGTTATTCRTGTGTTAGAATTAGGCAAGGTTGGCCCTTGATTTTCCTGTGGAAACTGACAGTCCTGTTTCTTGAAAGATGCACTGGGGAAGGTTTGTATCTGGTGTTCTCAAACCAAACCAGGACCAAAAGGAGCCTTTATGGGTAATACAAAGCAAGGGTAACTCTAGGAAATCATCAGCACATTTTCTTTTACTACAGAAATGTAATGCGACTACAGAGACGTAAGACAGTCCTATCTTTTACATGTGACAAGAGTTCCCTGGGAAATTCAATTGGAAAAATTATTCAGATGGCAGTTTAGTCTTAATGGAATTACTGTAACTTGCATGAGGCTGGAAGAGGCAACAAGGTCTAGTGGTCAGACCAATCCTCAGCCTGCTATGTAAACACGAAGAATTGTTTAACCTTTACAATTTAGCTTCCCCTGCAGTGAGAGTAAGGCTCTGGGTTAACATAAAGCTAAACAAAGGTACTGACTGTATTACCTTTCCCGTCTCTCATTTTCCTCCAGTTTCATAGTACATAAGGAAACTTACCAGAAATTGTTAATGAGGTGCTTTTCAGCTTTACAGACATACACATGCTGGAATTCTTAAAAAATGTAATGTAATTGTATTAATTGTTTATAGTCTCAGTATGTATGTTACCTTCCTAAGCTCTCTAAAAGGCTGCTGTAAAATGTGATGCAACAATGCTATGAAGGAAAAGAACAAATTTCAACCCAAGTACCAAGGAAAAGAAATAAAGGGTCATACTTCTGCTTTTCTGTTGAGACAGAATAGAAATGGAAATGCACCAAGGAACTAAGGTGCAAGATAAAGAGGTGGCAACATACAGCAGTTGGCAGAGGCTCCTGCCCCTGCCCAGAGGGACTCAGAAGCCAAGCAGATGGTTGCTTCAGCACAGGGCACTGCAATAACAAGGATGTGGTGTGGTACTGGCTCTGCTTTGCTGTACCTAGTGGAACAACAGACTTGCTGTGCTGTAAATTCTTGTACTTCTATTTTTTGTTGCTTCAAAATTTTTATCATAGAGAGATATGCTGAATGACACTGGAAGTTCTGGGATTGAAGCAAAGCAGGCAATGACATGTAAGCAAAAGGGCAGCAAGGAGGAGAATATGGGGTATCTGGTCCTGAGCCAGCATTCTGCATCCCACATCACCAGTGAGACAAGGAGGATGATGAGATGGGACAGTTAAGGAAGTGAAACCTCTAATGAGAAATCATCAAAGCACACTTTCTTACATTCCTTATAATTTCTTCTTTTTCCACAGCAGCTGCATTCAGAGAGTGTGTTTATACAGATATTTTGCATTCTAAGTAACCTGAAAACACAAACATTAATAAATGCACTGATATTCTGCAAATTTCTTATGAACAGCATTAAAGAACTGCAGTTTTAAAGTTTTTTAACAGATCTGATGTTTGGTGGGTTATATAGTATTATTTGTCTGTGCAAATTGAATGCTTGGGAGAGAAGCATTCATGGAGGAACACTGATTTTACACATGTGAACTTAACATTCCKTCAGATCTTTTAGGCTTCTTTTGTATGTGGGTGTCTTGGTTTGAAAGACAGGTGTTTGCTAATGAAGGCAGGGACCCCCCTTGGAGTGGTGGATATGACCCCCCC
>NW_026623651.1:616183-637218 GCF_030028575.1 Malurus melanocephalus | reverse complement strand
ATTCCTGTTTTTTTGAACAGAAAAGAAAAAACAATGTCAACAAGTGGAGAAAAATTATAGCAGCTTTAATGATAAGCTGATATCTGATTTGAAAACAGTAATCCTAAAGACAAATATTGTTTTGTGTTTCAAATGCTAAAGCAGCGTGTCATACAGGAAAAAATGCTGTGTAACTGGGGAAAGCAGACACTAAAAATAATCTAGGTATCTAGTGGGATCTGTTCCCAAGGAGAGAACAAGCTCATCTAGAAATTTCTGAACTTTTAAAAAACAAAGAACAAAGAACAAACATTAGAAAAGTGTGATTCGGATGTAAGTTTGAAGTGTGGTTTGAGAATTAATGTGCTCATCTGGGCAGTGTTACATAATAAGAACCATAGGTAATTTCTTTCATATTCCACTGCTTTAAATTTCAACAATGTTGTACTGTTGTCATACTGAAAATAGTTGTTCGCATGTTTACACTGGAAATGGAATTAACTATTGAGGGAAAACATAAGCTACGTGAAAACTAAAACCTTCCCACATTACAGGAGCCAAAAGAGAAGGTGGTAGAAGTCYCCAGACTGAAGTATTGAATCCCAGACTGAACAGAACACCAGAACACCATACAATCACTTCCTAAAAATTAGGAAGTACCAGGATGTCCTCAGACCCTGACCACTTCTAGCTTCTGTGACTTTAAACCAAGGTTGCATAAAACACCTACCACTGTAGCTCTTAATGCCATCTTTGCTTCTGATCAGGACACTGACAACTCCAACTAGGTTCACATGTATACAGTACCTTTTAAGAGAGGAGTCTGCAAAAGGCAACAATTGCTGATTGAAAAGTTTCTGTGGTATAGAAACTCAGACTGGTTTGATTTGGAAGTACCTTAAAGATTATCTTGTTCCAAACCCTGCCATAAGCAGGGACATGTTCCACTAGAGCAGGTTGCTTCAAGCTGTGTTCAATCTGGCCTTGGACATCTCCAATTCACACTTTTCTAGCTCACAGTAAGGCTAAGTCACAGGTGGTCTTTGTAAATATCTTAATCTTCCGTGTTCATAAGATCTCAAATGTCTGTCACTGTGGCTACAAAACTCTGTTTTCAGAAATTATTAGCTTTATTATTGTTTTATTTAAGCACTGATATTTGATAAGCATTAAGGTTGTTTTGGTTGAAAAGCCTAAATAATAGAGATTATTTCTTTAATAAAATGCATAGAAATAGTACTTTTAGTTATTGCCATCACGTTTCTTGTAAAGTTTATGAAAATCTCTCTTTGGTCTGTACAAGAGTCAGAAATAGGAGCTGAAGAGTACCCCTGCCCTACATAGCTTTGCCCCGTGTGCTGGAATTTCCATCTTCTGCCTGCATGTCACAACCCAGCCTCCTTTTGCAGGCTGCTATTTAGAATCCCAGGCTCTAGGCCTGGCTACTTCTGACTTGATGATGTTCTATTTAAATTTTCTTTCCAGTACATGCAATGCTGCATTTCAGATGCTGGACTAACAATACATTGTGTGCTCTTCACACTGTTATGAAAGAAAAATAGAAATGCAGTGATTCCCTGCACAGCATCCTGCACAATGSAATCACACCAGAATTGATCCCACAGAGCCTCTAGCAGGCCGTAGACATGATACAATATATGGGCAATAAAATAGAACCACTGAATGCCATTTTTGGTATTTAAATCTGGATAAGTTCCTTAGTATTTTACACCATATTCATGTTCTCATAAATGGGCATCAAGTCGAAATATTCTGATGCTAAGTAATTAGCTCTTGTATCACGTCAGTACATACTCAGTAAAGGCTGCAAGTCCAATGACTGCAAGACATTCTATAATTTCATTTTAAAATTTCTTCAGTATCCCAACTCGTTCTGACTGTGACACAGGAAAGCTGGGTGGGTCCTCAAACATCTTACCTGTGGTGTTGGTTAAAGCTGAGGATGATTTAAGTGTGTCCTGCAGCATACAAAGCTACGGGGCACCCTCTTCAGCAGCGAGCCCAGCTCTACGCCTTCCTTTGGGACTGGTGGCCAAAAACCTGAAAGCTTTGCCCGGCATGGCCACTTAAGCCGGAACTTAATTTGTTATTTTTCCCTCAAGTAAGAAAAGTAACCGGCTCGAAGCAATAAGGCGTGATGCCATGATGCAACAGCAGGGCTCGCCAACAGAGGCTCCCGAGGGAGAGAAAATGGCGGGCGGGGACTCTCAGGAGGCTTCCAAAACACAGACCACTCCCCGGGAGCCACTCCCTGTGAAAAGCCTCGACCTCCACGCCTGAGCCCGCTAACTATGACAAGAGGAGGTGAGAGAGGGGAATAAACCCTCCCTGAAAGGGGTAGGGGAGCTGAGATGGAAGACCGCCCATGACGGAGCGCGAAGCATCCGCCCCGTATACGGTGGTAGGCCCTCCCCTCCGCTCCGCTCAGTTCCGCCCTGCTCTGCCCTCACGGCGCTCTAGGCCGTGACTCGGCCGTTTCTCCCCGTCCCGACCTGCCCCGCCCCGGCTGTGGGGGAAGGCGGGCGCAGGAAGGGGCGGGCGGTGCCGGGAGGGGGGGGAGGGAGGCGGAGAGAGCAGTCCGACAGAAGATGGCCGCTGCTGGAGTGGCAGTGGGGCGGCGGCGAGCGATGGCGGCGCTGCCCCGGGGCCCGCGGGTACTGCTGGAGGAGCAACAGCAGGGCGCTGCGGGAGCCCCGGTGTGCCGGACCTGAGGTGGCCGGTGAACGCTGCAGTAAGCCCGGCCCGCGTGGTGAGTGCGCTGGCTCCGTCGCGGTGTGCGGGGAACAATGGGGCGGGGGAGATCTGACCGCCTCGCCGAAGAAGGAGGCCGAGGGGCGGGCGCTTGGACAAGATGATCTCCAGAGGTGCTTTCTACTTCTTAACAATTCTGTAACTCTGTGCATCGCCAGGCCTCAGGCTCCTGTCGGGCTTGGTTACCGAACGCCCCGGGGCAGGCGGGGAAGGACCGTGGGTCGCCCGTGCCCGGTGCGGGGGAGGCGGAGAGGAGCTGCGTCCGGCTGGGGGTGGGGAGGCGGCATCGCCTCAGGCTGCGACGGSCGAGGGCCCGGCGGCTTTTGTGTGTCCCTTGCGCCTGGTGGTGTTTTTTCCAGGGGCTCTGCGTGCCTCTGCGTGAGAAAACTCATTCCTGTGTCTTGTTGGACAGAGATGGGGAAAGAACGATGACAGAGCCCTACCCGTCCCCGGGACATCCCTCCACTGTAGGTTGTGGCTCTTTTGTCTGTCATGCCTGAGGGAAGAACGAGGTGGCCCCGGCTGCCTCTGCGTGGGGACAAACCATGGTGAAACCGCACAGGATCTCCCTGACTTGCGCTAGATTTTCCACCCTGGCATTGTTTTGGCTGTTGGATTACACCCACAGAGTGGGTAGGGCTTCCTGCTGGGGGTGATATGTTGGTATAGCTGGTTTTTAATGTGCTTTGGTGGTTGCGAATGTCCTGGTGTCARATTTTGTCCTCAAAAGGCATTGTGAGAGGCCTGTCCTGTTTTAAAGCAGGTAACTGATGCGTTGTTTTGGTTATTTTTCCTAGGAACTGAGAATATTTTGTTTTCTTCCACATGCCTTTTTCTCCAGAGTGTCTCTCTTATATTTATTAAATTCAGTCAAGTAGGAGTGACAAATCGCTTGTTCCTCCGGTGGAAGCTACGTTTTTCTGTGTGTTTTGATATATTGAAAATGGCTGAAGTGGGGGAAAAAAATTAAAAATTTGCAAAAATAATTAAAAGGTTCAAAGTAATCTGGATTGCGGCTGAGCTGCTTTAATCACTGTAACTGGTATAGTGGTATAGCGATGCTGTCATTTAATGAGTGCTGGAAGAGAAATGCAGCTGTTAAATTAAGTATTTCTACTCTATTCACATTATATGGCCAGAGAATTGTTAGATAACACATGAGTACTATGAAGCAGAAGTTAATGTGTTCCTAAATTTATCTTTTCTTACCTTTTTTAGGCTTATAAGGACGTGGAGGTCGTTACTAGTATTAGCTATGAATGTTTGTATCGCTACATTTGGAGTTGGTGAAGCTAATATGGGACTTCATAGCTGTRTAAATAATCTGTGTTCAGGGGCAGTGTACATTATTGCCGGCTTCTAAGCTTCACCAGGAGTACCATGGCTTCAGTGCATTAATACACAATGCTGATACGAAGTACCGCTCTCACTAGCATAAATAGAAACAGATGTTATCAGGTATCTTTTCTTTCTCCAATGATAGCTTATGGCTTTGACTTCCTGTCCTAGAAAAGGGTCTGTCAAAGCAGACAGCCTGACAGGTTGCTTGGAAGTCTGGAAAGGCAGGTACCATCAGAGCAGTCTGTTTTGACAACCAGAGACTTGAGTTTGTCAATCACTTCTGAGCAGGGAACCTTCATTGAGATGAGTGGGAAGGAACTTGTATCATTTCTGATGTTTGTTGTTTGGTGTTGTGCGGTTTTTTGTCAGTTTTGTATTCAAACTAGCTTAGTTTAGAGTGAAATATTTTAGAAATCTCTAATTGTGATGGTTGGGATGGTTTCCATTTGGATGGTTGTATGCTGATAATTTGAAGAACTAGTGTTCCAGTGAACAGATGAACATATAAATTGGGAAATTGCAGACATTAATATTGCAGAGTTTAATTTAGGGGCATCTTGAGATGTGTATTATTATGTAAATGTGCTCATGCTAAAGCAGATAAGGATAAATGAGCAGGATTGCTTTTGGAAACTTCTGATGTCTTGCCAGTGATTCACCGGCAGTCTGGGTAAAAGCCATTATCAGTCTTGTTGAAGTAAGCATCACAGMAGTTGAGATTCAGTGAGTGTGTATATTAAAATAATGCTTTAATTTCTTTCTGTGTGGCTCAGAAGTCTTGGGTGACGCTGATGGTGGCTATCTTTGGTAGTGATGGCAAAGACTGACATCCTGTTTAATTAGGGTCTGTATTTCTTAACTAACCAGTGCTGTAAAAGGGTATTTCATAATGCCTGGGAAATTGACCTTTCCCAGTCTGTAATATGTAATGATATGAAGGATAATTGCCTTTTTTTTTTTTTTTAATTCCACACCAAAAATTTAAATTTACATGCTGGATACCTGGGGGAAAAATTGTTTCATCCATTTGAAAGAGCTTGTGAAGTCGTAGCTTTCCATTGAAATGAAGTGTAAAGCTGAACTAGAAGGAAAGAGTTCACCTGCGTATAGGTTTGTGAACTTCCCAAGCATCTCAGAATAGTGATGCAGAAGGTATCTTTTAAGCAGGGGACCTTTATAAAACTTAGTAATTTTTTGCCTTCTCATTGTTTAAAATTCTTTTTCCCCTGTGGATTCATTGGATCATTTTGCAGTCTGTGTGGTTTTGTGGTGGCTTTTCCCACACCCAGTGAATCAGGTGGTTGTTTGCTGGAGCATCCCAAGTAACATTGTCTGTTGGGCCAGAAAAACAAACCTGACTCAACATACATGACAGATAAGCCATAAGGGAATTTGTATTTTGAAATGTATATTGTTACCCTAGGTAATGAATGTGAAACCATTATCCTACAGGAATAAAGATACAATATGTTCCTATTGTGAAATATTATTATATAAACATGCTGCATCAGCTGAAATTTCAGTATGACCTTCAAGATTCCATGTAGGCTCTGTTACAGTAATGCAGTCTGAAGTCTAGGGACTGATAACTGAGAAAGAAAACCACAAATATTTACTTACATTATGTTACTTTCCTTTCTATGCAGAGATTCCACAGTGTGCCCCGAATTAGGTGCAGTTCCCGTCACTGAGTGTGACCACTTGTTTTTGTGAAGAAGTGCATCTCTTGATAATTATCTTTTGCCTCAGGTTCATTTTCTTTGTTACCAGTATGGTAAAAGTTGAAGTGGTATTAGATTTCCAAGGGCTAGCTGATTTCTAATGAGGTTTTATATTTGCAGAAGTGTGTTAATGGGCAAGAAGGTGCAAAAATCGTGATGGCTTACTGTAAACAGTTTTTTCTGATACAAAAATAATTTCTGGTTAGAGTGCTTGAGGAAACACCTTTCCTGTTATTGCATGGTAGCAATATTTGGTGCAATCAGCTGGAGAAGGAAGAGGCTTTGGTGGTAGAAATAGCAAGAGTTCTAAATCATTTGTTGTAAATGTGTGTTTTCCSAGGCAGTACCAGTTGTGCACTGCTCTGTGTTAGAAAGTGTAGAGTGTTTCATGCAAGGATGGTGGGTGTCCCAACTCACATTGAGATTACTTTCTAATGGAGTCAGAAGGAAGGCATTTGCAGGGGGTCTAGGGAAACTTTGAGCAGGTAGAYATGACTTACCATGCATCAGGGCATATTTGCATGTACGAATGGTCTTGGACATCCTATGCAGACTTTGACATGCAAACTTCTGCCCCACATGCTATGTTGGCTCTTTTTCCCCCAAGAAAAAAAAAGTGTTTTGGGAGGCATAAAATCGACATGGAGAATAAAATCTCTATCATTTGATTGTACAAAATAGATAGAGATCCACAATGCTACCTTGTTAAAATAAAGACGTTCCATAGGAACATGTACAAAAATCTTCATATGAGAGGTAGTTGTGAGGAGGAGAGGGGAGACAAGGGAAGAGGATTGTTTTGACACACAAAAGGAAGCTTTTTGTCCTGTTCTGCTGCATGAAAAATGGAAGATACCCAGTTAAACTGAAAAGTAGTGGAAGTGTTGCTGGAAGAACAGATCTTTCACTTGCTGCACATAGATCATGACAGAGTTACCATGTAATTTGATATAATGAACACAGAACATCGTGTTTGTGCCAGGGAATACTGTGTGCATCTGCAGTTCGGCATTGCGGAAGGTGAAGGGTTTATCGACAGTTAGGCCTTCCAGCCATGGTCGCTAAAACCACCATAAGGATGTGTTCTTGCTTCTCACTGATTAGACCCCTCTCACTACTGATAGCTTGCAAAACTGTTTTTTAAATTATTAGCTTCTAATTACTGAATTTCTGGCACATGTGGGGTGCATGCTGTATTGATTTGAGATGCGTGTGCTTCAGCTACAAGATAACTGAAGAAACAAAGCATGCAGTGTAGCTGAAGTGGCTGAAATGTGCAAAGCTGAAAATCTAGATCTTCCTGATGGTTCCTGATTTCTTTTAGTTTGTTGTTTGTTTTATCATGGAAAATCTGGTTTGTCTCATCTCTCTACTATTTCAATTTAATAGATGTTTTTAAAATTATCTAATTACTCTTTAAAAGCAGGCTGCTAAATTAAAAGGTGGACATTCCAAATGTAATTACTTTTCAGGATGCTTTTGTGTTTATCAGACCCTGTCAGGATAAGCTTGGAAGATTTGAGGTATGCGTGTTTTTAAACCTGTTGTTGTTAACAAAATGGTGGTTGATTGGGTGATGGAGCAGGAGTGCTTGTCGCCAGGATCTAAAGGTCTTTTCAGCACTTGCTCCTGAGCTCATTTCAAGCAATTAGTTCAGTTCAAACTGTGAGCAWGTTGGGTTTTCAGCTACAGCTTTTAACTTCCTTACTCTTTTCAAAGGAGACTTCTACTACAGTAGCAGGAGTCTCATCTCTTTGCTGTGCCTTGGAGGTCTGCAGGGACATGCAGCTAAACATTTTTGATAAATTGTGGGAGCCAGTGTTGGTCTCCAACTCAAAATTGGGCGCTATCTTTAGGGYAAAAGGAGTGAGGTTCAGGAAAAGTGTTACAAAGTGAATGAACTGAAATTCATGCCAAGGAGAATGGTCTTCATTACCTGCTTGCTAATTAACCAAATGCTGTGGAGCACTCCCAGTGTGTTGCATTTGATTTTCTCTGTGCTTTGTTTTTAGAGTAAAAGTTACTCATACTTCCTTAGCCCTCTTCACTTTTTGTAGCAATTGTATTTCAATGAGTAACTTCTCCATGTCTTGCTACTGTGACTGTGTAATATAAATGCCCTTCAAAAGAGAATGAAATAAAACTCTTACAGTTGCCTTATTTTTCCAGTAAGTCTTATTCTTCCAGCTTGTTCTCTCTCCACCTTCATTCCTTTTGTTACTACTTTACAATAGAAGTCCTTCAGGTACTATTTGATGTTAGAACTGTACAAACAAATGGAAGTGTTAGGACTTCATTATACAGTGTTTGTATCTGAGGTATCTGGCACTTGCAGTATAGCAAGACTAAAGTGTTTTGTTCTGTGGTGTTTTTTTTTAGTTCTGTGCTGAGATGCAAGAACTGAAGGAGAGACCTTGAAATTAATGGAAACTGAATTAAAAAGCAATAGTAGAAAATCAGTTTGATTAGCTTATGTGGCATTCCTGAATTGTGACATGTGGCATAAATATTATTTTATGGCCATTAATGATTATGTCAGTTATGCAGGCCTAATGATAATTGAATCTCACCTTTTTGGGTATAAGCTGTTCTCTGGGAGGCTTAGTAGAAAAGTTCCCCTGCCTTTATAAGTGAACATTGTGCTAATGAAATCTTGAAAAATCTTCTCAGGAGTTTAATGAAGCACTCATATCTGTTTGTGGTGTGTCTCAATTTAAAATACCATGAAAAAATCAAACTTGGGTTTTGTGCCACAGATTGAAGTGGTTTCAGGAAACAGCGACGTGGTGTCCTGCTTTACAGTATATGTATGGAARAAAGAGCAGGAATTGTGGAGCAAGTCTCAGTCTCCACCTTCTGCAAATGAAAAATCTTCACAGTTATAAATGAAGCTGCATACGTATGAGCTCTTCTAGAGTAATTGTTTGATTTGCATAGTGTCTGGGCAGTTGGTTCTCGACATGTCTAAGGGGCCTCATACCAAATCACTAGTGTCTCCAATGTGAACAAAACTAATCACAKTTGAAAGATCTTGATAAATAGCTGTTTATCATAATACAGAAATTGTCATTGGTCACCTGCATTGTTATTAATTATTGTGTGGGTAGACAAAATGCAGACACTTTTGTAAGCTGGAAAATTACTAGCTCTTATTTAGCAGCTCTGAGGGACAGTAATTCTTGGTCTTGCTTGCTTTGTAGAGGTGGTGGGGATTTTGGTTCAAAAATAGATGAGAAAAGGGCAAAGCCTTACAAATTACTAAAGCAGTTACAAAGGAAATACCACTCTCCCATGTACCTTTCAAGACCTGAACTAACTTTCCTCTAAGGAGTCTTTATCTCCTTGCTTGTTAAAATGCTCTGTTTTCTTATAGGATTTTTTTTCCCTTGACCATGGTTATCTTTGCCTCTCCTGTTCTCTTTAATGATCTTGCATTCTCTGGTGTTCCCTATTTTTCTTCTATTTGTTTTGGGGKTTTTTTTAAWTAATTCTGTTCTGAYCTGAGCCACTATTCAATTCAGCCAGCTAATGCAGGTAACAGAGATGCTGTATTGTCTCTTAGTTTCATTGCTTTATCGTTCAGAATTGCAGGATGGGCTGCTTGGATAATGGAGCAACCTCTGGTATTCTTTGTTCTTGGACTTTACTGGGGCCTATTGAAATGTCACCGCGTCCTCTGGAACTGGTGAGAAGTTAGGGAGCATTGTTAATGGCATGCTCCCTTGTGACCACTTTGTTGCTGTAAATTTGAAAGGAGAAATGGAGAAAGATAATAAGATAGGCTAAACTGGCCTGATGAAATGGACTGGTTTGGTTAAACCAGAGGCATYGACTCAGGCTGTCCTTCCTGTTTTATGAGTCATTCTCCCATTTAATTGTGTGAAAAGGCTTCCTGTAGAATTAATTGAAAAGGAGGCCTAAATAGTGCTGCAAAAACCTATAGTCAGTTTAATTTCAGTCTTGGTTGTTTCAACTAGGCTTTATGGATAAAAGCCTGGRCACTAACTTCTTTATAAGTGAATCATAACAGTGGAAAGAAAGTGAGAATTACTTAAACTTTGGTTGCTTGGAGTAGACCAGACTGGTTTGTTTCYGGCTATTGTTGCCTTCTACTGAAGAGATGTGAGCCAGCAGGATTGTYTTCTGGACTTGCTAACCTGCATGTGCATTATTAGTCTCTTGTATTTGTGTGCTGTATTAAATCATGCTAGCTGAAGATACCTCTTCTGTGGTACCTTTTAATGCTGCTTATCCACTGTATTGTAGTTCATACAAAGCCCTTTTTTGCCTTGAAGGTGTCTTATTTCATGATTGTTTTTGTCTCATCTCTCCTGAACCATCTATTCCATTTTAAGGATGTATTTGTGTTTAGAATCTTCAGGTACAGGAATAACTTCAGTGCACAGAAAAGGTGCATGAAGGTGACTGTGTTTGGAAACCCTCTAATYATGCCACTTCATTTTTTTAATGAGAGCTTACCTATTGATAATAGTATGTGAGTGAAGGCATGTGGAATAACCTAGCTCTAACTTGTGCCAGAATGCATTGGGAAACAAAGCTTTTCAGCTTTCCCTTTGGTGATGCTGCTCACTGTTTTACTGCTGATCTGCCTGTAGGCATAAGGTTCTGTTGGAGTGCAAGATACTTCTTATTTTTATTAAAATAATAAAGTGAAAGGCTGTGGACAAAGCTTTCCTGAATACCTTAACCAGAAAGCGAAAAGACACAGCCCAGTTGGTTGCAAATCAAAATATGTTCCTTGAGTTACACTTGAAGTAAATWTACTTCTTTCTCTTAATTATTACTACTGAGTAAGAGTTAAGAATTACCTTCTGTCTGAGCACTGTGATTTTTGCAGAATATATTCTTAGTGGGGGGAAACTTAGCAAAATTTTAATCTGTCCTTAATGCATGATGCTCTTTCTCATTTCTGTAGCATTTGCAAAAAGGAAAAAATAAAAATAAGACTAATAAGATTATGTTAACACTGACAAGTATCATTCAGACTTTTTTTTTTTTTTTTTTTTTTTTTTTTTTTTTTACGTTTATTCCTTTACCAGGAGTATTGGAAATTCATCAGTCAAGGCAATCTAAGTGACAATGTCTGCACTGTAGTTCATAGGAATGTCATATTTCCCACCTGATTTTCTGTAAAATCTGAGGATTTACATGACTTCAGCAAGCAGAGATCTGTGGAGTGAGCTTTTCTGGTCACTCCTTTCTCGGTGAAATTTCTGTCAAGTGCTTCTAACAAAATAGCACACAAGGACTGGATGGGGATGTCTGTGGGTGTGTTTCTGAGGAGAATTGCATGCTTACAGCCATTTTTATGTGAGTTTTCAGCTTCAGTAGACCAGTTTGGAACAGAACAACTTGAGCTCTGTCAAACTGAAACTTGGGCATGATGCRGGTGATTTCAGGACATACCAGGAAGAAAGGTTTCCACAGAAATCTTTGGTATTGGCATTTGAGGATGTGATGATGTGGCTATTCATTAGGCACTACAGGAGGAGAGGGGTGTGCTGTCAGGATTATTCACCAGGTATTAAAACAGTCACAGGAATAGTTTAGCTAAAATTTCGAGGAAAAACACCCCCAACATTCTACAGTGTCTTCCTATGAGTAATACAGCCATTCACCTGATAAATAAAAATGTGAGTTGTCCTTCCCCAGGAGAGGGGGCTGAGGATAAAAGCCCCTGTTCATTTAGCTGCTCATGTGACAGTAATTGGAAGCCTTCTGTAAGGGGAAGTGAGYGGCAGGAATCCTTCCCTTCAAGCACATCTGATAACTCATTAATGTAATTTCAGAACTTTGTGTAGCTCTAGAGAAGTGGGAATAGTCAGTGATGTTGATTTGACAAGCTGCYGTGTGAGTTGTCATTACAGAATAAAAATTGTCAGTGAGCCCATGGAAATCCAGTGACTTGAGTATGCTAATCAATACATTTAAATACTTTGTTCTTGTTAGGTTTTGCATGCCGAATAATTCCCAGTGCAGTTATGAGGGCTTCACTAGTGCTAATACAGCTGCCTTTGGCTTATCCATTTTGAGAATCTTCTTTTTTGAATTGTTCGTTGTTAGGTTTTAGCTTCCTGTCATTGCTTTTATCCAAAAGTGGCAAGTGGCTGAATGCAGGAATGTGTAAAGGAATATTGACTGCATGGGTGGTAAGAGAGTTTCTGTGCCTAGTTTTCTGTTCGTATACCATATAATGTGTTTGGATACCTGCTGTTTAACCAGAGACTTGTACAGTACAAGTCAGAGGAAATTTAAATTATCAAGTCCTGGAAATGTTGGTAGTACAAGGTTGGCTTGTCATTTGTCCTGGCTTGTTCTGCAGCTCTAGTGGTGTGATGGGCAACTAAGATCCATTTCAAGATTCTGAAAGAAGGAAAAAGAAGGTTCATTAACAGAAGTTTATTACCCTTTGCTTTTCAAAAGGTGGACTGGTTCAGCGTGCTGAGGAGATCTATGTACTTTTTTGTAACAGCTCTGGCAGCAGTCTCTGAGGTGATGTTCTATGTATTTTTTATTTTATGTTTTTCCAGTTGTTGATGCTGCAATAATATAATTGTAGTATGTTTCTAGAGATTAATATATCTTTGAAGACTGGGAATGAGAAAAATCTGTTCTTCACGGACTACTCCATTTACAACAAATTTCGTGCACAGTCGATAGTAAGTAAGAGGACTTCCTTTTAAAAGACGAAGTTCCCTGTTTGGAGGAGAACTGGTTTTACAGGTCACAAACATCAAAATTCATCATGTTGAYGCTGGATTTTTAATAGATTACTCACAGGATTATTGTATTTTGCCTTCTTGATTCGATGATTATATAACTTATAACTTCTATAAGTAGGTTATAATTCAAAACTTCTTTTTAAGAGGATGTAGGATATTCATTTTCTTAGTTGTATTCGGGCTCCTGCCAAAAATAAATATACTTCTTACCCATTAGTGATAGGAAGATCAGTGAGATGTTGGTGGGGTCGGATTTTTTCTCTTATACATGAGTATCTTATGTTGTTTGCTCTATTTTAGAAAAAGAACAAGTAAGGCAACAGCTTTCTTTTTTGTGGTTAAACTCAAAATGATTGTTATTAGTTTCAGAGTAGGTGTTTAATGGAAACCCTGAGAACTTGAGCCTTGGCTTTGTTTCCATTGACTAAAACCATGGGTGCTGTTTTTAATGATGTAGTCAAGCTGTAAAGAAAAGGTTCTATTTTTGTAAACCTGGTAGGTGAGGCTGACACCAAGGCTGCAAAATATTTAAGGGTGGGATTTTTTTTCATGTAATTGAAGGTTGCATGAAAAGTCTCATTCAAAAGGAGTACCTTGCCCCGGGCTATATCGGGCCTCTGGAACTGCTTTTTTTATCAGTGCTACAAATTGAATTACCGGCTGCCAGTATCATTTAAAGCAAGTGTGACTCAATTACATTCTGAGTCAGACGTACCTGAATTAACCTGCTTTTCAGCAACAGTTGTGTGACCTCTCCTACTGATTCTTAAAGACTTTAAGCCCTGTGTGAATGGTAATTTAACACTGCTAAAAAGTCTTAAGCAGGTTTGTCACTGCTGAATAGTGTTTGGATTTTACAACAGGTCTTTTAGAGGTGTGTAGAAAATCTTGTTTAGTGTGTTGACTAGCTAAGTTTTTTATTTATGCAACTGTTAACAAGAGGGCTGAAATTCTCCAGGCTTGGTGCCATTTCTGCAACAAGCTGCCTCTTGAACTTGGATGACTCCAGAGCTGTAGTGTAGACTAAGTTGTGTTGTTAAAACACACTTGCAGCCTGTGTCATGGAAACAAGCAGAATAGTCATCTGTGAAACTTATATTCTTTATCTTAATATTCCTGCTATTATTGCAAGTGAAGCTAGTACAGAACTCAGCAAAGAATTATATCTGGGATTTTTTGGGCCTTGTAAGCTATTGTAGCATTTACAATTGCTTCCTTACTTGCCACAAGGTTCTAGGAGTGGTAAGGTGATGTAAGTTAYGGGCTGCTAAAGCATTCTTTCATCTTCTCTGGACAGCACTTCTCTCGGTGCTCTAACCGCAGTGAAGTGAAAGGATGGCTTTGACTGTATTTGCATAACTTGCACCACWAAACATTGCTTAAATCTARCTGTGAAGCATTGTTTTTGAAACAAAGATAATTTTGGGGTAGATTTAGTGTAAAGTAACAATTTYACAAATTGTTATTGCTCATGTTCCTTATTCCATTTCACCTACTCTCATCACTCTAACCTGTTAGTGTAATCATCCTTGTTAGGATTGCTGAATAGCATTTAGGTAGCTAGTTAAAAATTTAGGCAGTACTTTCAAGATGGCTTCCATTAATGAAAAAATACTTAATAGTTGCCCTGGTTGTGCTCAAATAAGCTGCTTTTGAAACTATACCCAAAAACTTGACAAGACTGTATTGATGCTAAAAGAAGCTGCCTTGAAATTCATTGTGTGCTTCTCCTGTTCTTTCCCTTAACAGATTAACCATTTAATCATTCTTCACCATTTAACAGATCTGGAACATCTTTTGGAGCCTATTAGAAGCAAATGYGGGAAGGAAATGAATTTGCTTTGGACAGGCTTAGGTCCTTGGCAGAGATGCCATGGAGAGTACTTTCTGAGAAGTAGTTCAGACTTTAGACCTACTCTAAGCCATGCTTGAAAATATGCTGGAAATGCCAAATAAGTAAAGTTTCAGTATCTGTCTTAATTGGTTGTAGAATGCAAATATGAGTTTGGATGCTCAGGTCCTCACAAGGCTAAGGTGGTTAACACATATTAGTTTATGGTAAGCAATGCAGGTCACTATCTGCTGTGTTCAGAGAGTTGAAATTCTGTTGCYGCTGTGTGAAATCTCGTCTGAAGTATCATACTTGTAGGTAGTGGCTGTGATTTGCTCTTTGTTTACAGCTTGGGTGTTTTCAGAGAATTAGAGTGGGGCAGGTTGGAAGGGACCACAGTGGGTCATCGGGTCATCCCAGCACACGGCACAGGATTGTGTCCAGACAGGTCTGGAATATCCCCGGTGAGAGAGACTCCACACCCTCTCTGGTCTCTGTTCCAGTGCTTGGTCACTGCACAGGAAAGAAATTCTTCCTTACGTTCAGGTGGAACTTCCTGCACATTGGTTCCTGYCTGTGGCCTCTTGTCCCATTGCTGGGCCCCAGGGAGCAGAGCCTGGTCCTTGCTCTGAGCCCTCCCTGCAGACAGGGACAGACAGGGACGAGGTCCCCTCTCAGCTGGGTCTCCTCTCRAGGCTGAACAGGCCCAGCTCCCTTAGACCTCCCTTGGTGAGAGAGGTTCTCCAGGCCCTTCCTAATCTTGGCAGCTTCCGCTGGACCTGCTCCAGGAGCTCCACATCTCTCTGGTCCTGGGGAGCCCAGATCTGGACACAGCATCCCTGATGTGCCTCACTAGGACTGAGGAGAGGGGTAGGATCACCCCCTGGAAGAGCTGGCRATGCTGTTTGTAATGCATCTAAGAATACCATTGTCCTTCTTGGCCACGAAAGYAATTGTTTAATTAATGTTTAACAGCATTCTCTTAGCAGCTAGACTTGGCTGATCTGGGAGAGAAATGAGGTAAACCTAGATTATCTTCTCTTAGCAACTCCTCAGGCTCCCTGCCTCGGCTGTTTGGTAAAACTGTAGTGTTGTAGTGAGCACAACAGCGTTTTGTTTTGCATGTTGTTTGTAAAAGTGCATCTTTTCTCTGAAGCTGATGGTGCCATACAGTTTCGTCACAATGTAGAAATGATATCACACGTTTGCCTGAACAGGTGCCTGAAGCAGAAAAGCTGTTTTCTTGAAGCTGATGTAGTTTTAATAATTCTGTATCAAAATCTCTGAGAGAATGGTGCAATGAATAGAATTATAATAAGGCTCAGAATGTGAAAAAAATGTTCTTTGTCATTGCGATAAAATATATGTGCTACAAAAAGTAGGTGCTTTGTTGGCTTTTGAAATAACATTGCAGTAGACTAGAGGCAGTTTTCTATGTAACATAGAACAAGATAATCCTTGTGATTATATGATGTTTAAAAAGAATTCATGCCTTAAATGGTCAGGCAAGGAACTATATTGGTAGTTTCATTAAAAAAATAATTCGTTTTCACTGCTCTTGACWTTCTGCTTTTATTAAAAGATCTTTTTGATGTTTAAGTGCAGTCTTCCAAAATAAATTGCTTTGAAGGTGCTTTGAATAACTGAAGCTTTATGAGAGAGTACTGTTAARTAAACAGCAGTTATTATATATTATTAAAAAGCTATTCAACATTAATTTTTTAAAATGAGGGTGACATCTACTATGTTACAAGAAAAGCCGCCTCCAAAWCAGAGAAATGAAAAGTGAGAATAAAGAAAAAATTACAAAGGAGTCCTGAGACTTAAATTTTCAAGTAGACACTGAAAGTATTTTTTGAATACCTATGTAAAATCCCATTTTAGAAAGAACTCCATTCCTGTTTTACACTTTCATTAACTCTATGAAATGGAAGCCYCTTCTTGCCTGTGTTGGGCAGTAGCATTTATACTCACTAAACACTGCTCATTAGTGCAGTAATGAGCAACAGTATATTTCAGCATTTCCTTAATACTGCATCTGGAACTTTTTACATAGAAGGTTTGTTGTTTGTTTTTTTTTTTTTAATTTGCCAGTCAGTTTGAAAACAAATAGAGTGACAAGTGTAATGCCAGCATGTAGACATGAGGGGAAGGAGATGGGGAGAAGTTCAGGCTATTGCTTGATTCTTGCCTTGTAAGTTTATCAAATATAAATTTTCAGTATTATTTTCACAGTACACAACAGAAGAACCTAAAGAACAATTTCTATATTACTTTTTCATTTCAAAGAGTTGGTTTTTGTTTTTTTTTTCATATAAATTTGCTGGGGGTAATTATTCAGGGTTGTATTATAGGTTAGAGAGCTTTTTTGGACGGTTTTTGACCAGTGTCTCCAACTAGGCTACAAGTCTGCGCTTCTCTGTCTTATTGTTTCACATGACAATTGTACTGTTACTGTAACTGTAGTATCTCTGACATCAAAGCAGAAGTAGAGCTGCTGAATTAAGTGGGGAGAAAAGCTCTTTCTGGAGAGTGGGTGGCACGCAACACTTTATACTTTTTTGTTAGAYTGGTTTTTTGAATGCTTTCTCTTTCATTGAATTGTGCTGGATCTTCTCAATGATACATGTCTAATGAAGGATAAAGGGATTGCAGTGACAAGATTTTCCCCTCTCCTTTGCTTAGCTTGCTTTTCATTTACCAGATGCTTATATTAGTAGTTGTCAAGTAACTGTAGATTATTCTTGYATTGAAAAGAATGATACTGGTCTTGGTGATCCAGAACACTACCCATTTCAATTGCTTTCTCTTCATGAAGTCTGCTACTTAAAGTTTTATTATAAACAAGGTGTTTGTGTGGCTGACTTGTTGCCTTGCTTTAGTTAAAATGAGGTGTTGGTTGTGYAATTGCAATCCACCCACATTTCTGCCTACCTGTGTTTGTTAATGAAGATCTATGTTTAAAACTTCATCTGGGACAATTATGCAACCGGTTCAGCTGGAATATCTTAGAAAGGAACGAGAAAGGAAGAGTAGTGACTTCAACTGAGAGGTAATATCTGTTTGCACYCTTGAATATGAAGACTTCTATAAGCTTGTCCTCTTTGCCATGGTTTCTTTCAAACACGTATCTGCTCTTKGAAAAGCAAATTATTTGCTTGTGTCCTTRACAGCAGGATTGAGAGCTCTTGAGGGTTTGACCAGTTGATAGTCCCTGTCCTGAAAACTACTTCGAATTTTTAAGTGCCTTCTGCCTTTCTTCTGTTAATCTGTTTGGTTTTCCCTTTATTTTTTTTTTAATACTGGTTTAATCACTTTGTTACTGTTATAGTTATTTTTATTGACAAATACAAGGACTCTTAATTTGAAATGAAAAGAATGTGTTGTAGAGCTGTTGCCTGCTGTTACTCCCTAGACTTAATCATCTSTTGGTAGAAAAAAWTTTCTAGGTGATAGATCATGAAACTATTTGCTATTAAGAACTGGCCACTTCTCCTTTCTTTTAAATAAGCTTTAAGGGATGTATAATATCCACCAAAAGTTGTGAAGCTGTGTCAGRTATATTTTCCCTGAAAAATTGCAGTTTTATTCACATAAAGGTTTTATGTTTTGTAGGGCATGAGCAAGAACATTTAAAYTTCATCTACACATGTGTGGTCTTTTAATGTTCATGACCCTAATGGTGCAAGACTAGTGATTGAATGTTGGGTGAGAATAGGAGTCAAGAGAATTATGTATCACATTTCATAAATTATATATCGGGTTTCATTCCATGTTTTTCCTATTAAGCACTTTATAAATAACTATTCAACAGTTTTCTATTTTGTAGTAAGACATGAACTCTTGCCTCACAGGATGTTTTGAAGCTTAAATCATTGTAAATTGCTTTTAGAGCCTCTGTTGGGGAGGTACTGTGGTAGAGTTGTGGTGTTGATTGTTTGGTTTTCTTGTTTTCGTTATGTTATTACAAGGCAGGAAAACTTCAAATAAGGAATAACATCTTGTCCTTAACTGGCCCCATTTTCTTAAGGTGCTTCACTGACTCTACCAAGTAAGAGGTTTTTGCATGAAATTACGTAAGTTTCTTGCTTTGTTTTTGCAGGCAAAATAAAAAATACTGAAGAAAAAAAAAGTACATCTTGAACCTGATTTAACTTAGCCTCAGTTAGTTTGGGACAGAGTTTTGGTGATGTTTATAATTTTATCTTTGCTTTTCTCTCTTTTTATAAAGGGCTTTATTATGCAGCTACTGAAGCCAGCTGACRCTTTGAAAGAAGGATGGGAACATGCGTTAGGTACAGGCTTGCAGTTTTTGGTGTTGGGTGGGGATTTCTTTGTTGGGACTCTATGCTGTGAGCAGTGTTTGGTGGTGTTGGGTGTATGCCCGCAGCACGCATGCGCCAAGCAGGAATGAGGAAGTTGGGCACTTGCTGCCAGTGTAGAGTTTACAGAGAGATTTCAGGGAGCAAACAGGAAGGGAAGAAAACCCTGAATCTGTCGGAAATAGTCTTCTGGGATTATTGTATGTGTTGTTCATGGAGCTTCCTAGGCAGAGGTAAGAAGCTTTTTTCTTCTACTTACTCTTCTCTGATCAGGTATGGACTTTCCCTCTCTTTAATTTTTKTAGAGGTTTTTCTGTGAAACTGGGTGTGGAAAGCGCAGCTAGAATGATTTATCCTTTTCTGTGAACCGTGAAGTTGGCAATACAGGGTGTTTGTATAACAATCCATTACTTTTAGCTGGTTAGRGTTTCCAGTGGTTTGTCAGGTCATTTTTTTCCTAATGTGAGATTCAGGACTCTTTAAAGTATTTGCTCAGGGAAAAGAAGAAAGCTATATTAGTGTCCTCAGAAATGTTTATTACAATAAGCTGTTTATTGCAATTAGCAACTGGAGTACAAAACAATAAGGTTCTGTGAAGCATCGGCACAAATTTATCTGTTTGGCACTAGACAAGAATGTAGGAGGTTCAGCTGGTGGCTAGAATTGTACTGTGGGTATCTGGTAATCCTTATGAGTTAGGAATTGCTTTACTGTTGTCTGTTAATTTAATTTAGGTTGTCTATTTATTTTTAATCTCAAAGTGTCAGAGAGAGGTTTTGAAGTAGTTAATGTACCACAGAACCAGTCTCATAGAAGAGAGAACTGTGCCTGGTTACTTTTTTCGGAAAAGTGTTAAGTTATTGTCAAGGAGTAAGAGTTTTTAAAAGCATTAATGAAACGGTGTTTTCTTTATTAGATTAATTAATGGRTTAGTCAAGAGTTGTATCTGTGTGAGCAGTTTGGTTGGCAAGCCGGAGTTTGTTTTGGCAGTGAGGAGCTGCTGTAGTGTTAAGCTTAGCACTAAATAGGCTTTACTTGTGTCCACTGGTAACCGTGACAGGAAGCTCTGCTTGGTTCAGCTTGGAGTAAGACTCAGCAAAAATGAAACAGCTTCAGGACTAAAACATTAAAAAAACAACTGTTATTCCGAATTTTGGTAAAGAAGGTGATGATGTTTGGGTATGAAATGCTGTGGAAATACATAAAACTCAGGAGTGAGTACTGCTCTTGAGAGCTGTATCTATGGAATCGGCAGTAGCTGAGCCAAGGGTGCCCCTTAGGCGTGCTGAGTCATCTGCTTAAACTGTGACGTGAGTTACTGTGGGCTGCTRCTGGGAGAGAGCACTTAGAACTCGGTCGTGATGAAGCAGCACGTGATGTGCCCATGCTATTGCACACCGGGTATAAACAACATGTTTGTGACAGAATTTGGGGTGTGCTTGGTACCTGCAKTGAAGGACTCCCTCAGGGAGCGTGCCTAATTCAGAGTGAAAGCCGAAGAGTTTTCTTGTGTCTCATCATGTGCGAAACATGATGCCAGTGATGTTGGTACAGACTGTTCTGCATTTGACAAACATCTTTTTGTCAAGAGGTGAATCTRCAAAGGATATGGGGAAAACTCTGGTTGCCACAGACATAACACAGCTTGGACAGAAGGCTACATCAGCCCTCTGCATTGTAGTCCAGCAGAGTGAGGATTGAGGGTTGTTCCTGTGGTTTATGGAATGATCACGTCTTTCTCAGAAGCACTGGCAGGGTCCCAGAGGAGACAGGTCACTGATCTGATTACAGTGTGACATTTCCAGTCTAGGTTGAAGGATGGAATTTCAAGGATTTTTTGGGGGCTGGGAGGCCCAGAAGAGAGGAGGATTTTTTCTAGCTGGTTCTAGAGGTGGATAAAACASCTTATGCAGGGCTAAACAGCAGGACGAGACTTGCATCCAGGTATTTTATATTTTCAAATTCAAAAGTAGCAAAATCAGTCTGCAGTGTAGTATTCAAGTTCTGTGGCTTAGGGCGTCTTCATTCTTAATTACAACTTTTTGTCAACAGTTTATATATACTGTGAATATGTCTTTTTAGTTTTTTGCTTTCTTGGGTTTTGATGTGYCTATTTTCTACAATCATGCATAAACAAATGTTTATGGATGTACATTTTACAGTGTTAGAAGCCATTGAGTGTGTAATACTTAGTGAATTGAGGGTGGGTTAAAAATGTCATAATATTATGGGAGGGTTGTTATTTAAATAGTTATGTCTTTTATAAATTTTTGCATTCTTTGTGTTTTGCTCACCTCTGGTATAATGCTGAAGAGAAACACTAAAA
>NW_026623651.1:558277-616048 GCF_030028575.1 Malurus melanocephalus | reverse complement strand
ACAAAACAAAAAACAAAAAACCACTGTACCTTAAAAGTGAATATACTTTCCTACCTTACCATGTGCAAGGAAGTGTTGTCTTTCTGTGGTGGTGATGGTTCCAGCAGCAGACAGTAATAATGAAACAATCCTATTTCCATTATTTTATTGCCATTTGTGATGTCTCCTGTTTAAAGTAACTCTTTGAAGTTAGAGACTGTTTTTTTCCCAGTTATTTCCAAGGTCATAGAGRGTCGCAAATCTTTGTACAAGGCACAGGTATCTTTCCCAGGTTCACTTCCCTAAGTCTACCCTATCTGTAAGCTTTGTGCCTGGAAGAGATTTACATTGTATCTAAGCATTTGGCTCTGCTCCCTTGTCCAAAGGTTGAACATCTGGCGGGACAACAGGATTGGGGGGGGGGGGGGGGGGGGGCGGGGCTGCGGGGAAGGTATGGCACCAGCAGCAGTACTCGGTGCCAGCTTGTGTGCATGTGGCTTGTGAATCCTCAGCCCCTGTGATGCCATTTCTGTCTTGTGTGGGACCAGAGGAATTCCAGAGTTTTGTGCTGATCTGCTGGGGAGATCCGTTAGCAGTGCAGGGATTGTTGTTCCAACAGCTGTTCTTTTCTTCTGTAGGTAAGAGGTTGGCTCCATCACACCACTTGGCCATCTGTTCTAGCAGGTGGACTGGGCTGAAATAGATGACTTTYTGAGGTTTCTCCCAGCTATATGTTCTATTGTTTATGCTCTCTGTGGCCTTCCTTTGACATGTATGCACCGCGACATAGCTGCAGACACCTGCACATCTCTGAGAGCTGTGCTTATCTATAAGCTTTGCTTCCCTTGTCCTTCCCTTTTGAGACCTGCMTTGACACAGGATCATGGATGCCACCATAGTCCCTTCATCTCAAGACTCTCCTAACTTTTCTTTTAGCTGCTAAGTTTGTAAATAAATATGACCTAYTTAATTATGCCAGAGGTACAGGTAGCAACAGCATGGCTCTGTTTACTGGATGTTTTAAAATTAGTTAACTGACGCTAAGGTTGCATTCAGTTTCTTTCTTCCAGTTCACAGCTTGGGACAATGGAGTCTCCATGATCACATCTACTTTCTAGACTTGATGGTACAGCTTCATGTTATGGTTTTAAATCTCCTCAGTTRGTAAAAACTTCTTTTCCTGAATGCTTGGTTGATAATCTGTTTTAAATAGACTGTTTGGTTTATTTTTGAATTGCAGAGAAGCCTGAGAAATTGTTGCTAGATATTTTAATAGCAGTGTGGTCGAATGGAAGAACTATGATTCAGCTCCTAAMTTTTGAACCTCAAATGGTATTTCATAGCACAGCCATACATGTRATAGATTAATCAGGCTTTATACTGTTCTTTGTGAAAGGATTTTTATGGACTGTCCGGATAATTTCTGTTGCAGATTTGGTTAACAAAGACTGATTCTAGCTGGAATATTGATAACAAAGTTTACTGAGTATATAAGAGGGCAGGTAGCAAGGGGAAGGCTTGGGAATAAATTTGCTGAATGGTTTTAAGATGTTATCTGTCTGTGAAGTTWCAAGTGTAGAAGATAATTTGGGTTGTGGTGATACAGTAGTAATGGGAATGATTTGACTGTATGCTGACAAGATGGAAAAAATGAATGATTTGCTGTTAATGAGGTATTTTGGAAGGGGGAGCCCTGAACAACCTTGACATCTTGTTGTGCAGTGGTGCTGCAGGGTGATCCACGTGTGGTGCCTCTTCCTTACACCACCCTGCCTGGGTAATATTGATTTCTTATTGATTCCTTATTGGCTGGGAACCAACTGCTGTATGGTATTGTATATTGTCTTTTGAGGAGAGAGATAGCTTTTTTTTTTTTTCCCCTAGAATCATAAAATAGTCTGAATTGGAAGGGACACAGAGGGATCATTGTAGTCGAATTCCTTTGCATTTCATTTAGAGCTAAGGTTAGGTGTTTGATGAAATGTGGCTAAAGGCTTAGCTAGTGACATTTTATTGTTTGTCTTGGCAAAACGATGTTAACTGAACAACATTGCTCTACCTTCCAAAAAAAAAAGGTGGCCTTTTTCCCAGAAGAAAGTGACAGAGGCTTTTCAGAGTCTCTATTTTAGCATTACATTTTTTTGTGCTTTAAAATGCCTTGATRCTGAATTGCACAGGTCCTAATTTAAAGTTTCTCTCTTTGTCTTTAGAATTTAGATTTTAATTGTAAAGTTGTTTTTTAAGCTTAGGATTTGATTAAAAAGTTGATATTTTGCTTATGGAAGAACTTTCTGTCAGAACACATACGAGCAAGCATGCAGTCCTTTGTTTGAAAATAAAGCCAGTGGTGTGTGGGAAAGAGAAACTAATATGTCTGGATTGTTGAGGTGGGGTTCTTCGTGTTTTGCTGCTTGGTTTAGAAAAATTGGTTATGAATTGATGACTTGCCTTTTTTTTCCTAGCTCCACTCGTGAGGGAAAGTAAGCCAGACATCAAATTATGTTATTACCAATTTTCTTTTTGATGATGGCTTTTTAATATCACTTTATCCATCTACTTTTACATTTCTCCTCATACGAGTTCTGTTTTTTTCCTGTCCCAAAGGCATGTCTTATCTTCCATTCCCTTATAATTAGTAACATTTGGTCCTCAGTATTTTGATTAGAAAATGCCAAGTGCCAATAAAGACCTCCCAGCTTTTATTCTATTGTAGTTTCAGTGTGGTTTCTCAACAGAGTAAAGATGTTGCTTTCTCTGTTAATGTAATCTCTAGGCAGGCAGTGAATGATATAAGCCAGGGTTACAAAAGGAATGGTTGAGGAACAGTAGTTAGTCATCTAGAAGTAGTCCTAAACTACTTCTAGAAGCCTTCATCCASCTTTTGAAGGATGGAGGTACTTGGAGGGCAGACTGAGGGCAAGTCAGCAATGCTGAATTCCCCCCAGGAATGCATGCAGATTCCCAGGGTAACTGAGGTGTGACTGCAAGGGTCCCTGTGATACCATGCAGCTCAGTACAGATCAAGTTGTGTGGAGGTGCTRTAGTAGCGTAACTTGGTATCACCTAGTGATGTGTGGGAGTTGTGTTACAGTGTTTGACTATCTATCCTATCTCGCTCAAGGCTTGGGCAGCTCACACGTTTCCAGAGCATTGTGTACCAATCCAGAGCCCACTGGACTCTGAAGAAAGGTTGTTTGTGATAGAGGTTTTGGATGAAGCCTTGTCTAAGCAAAATTATGTACGTCTTACAATAAAGATAGTAAAACTTTGGATTAGTGCAGTTGTTTTTTTAATTCACATTTTATTCGTGTCAGTTGGCTCATTTATAAAGAGGGGACATAAAAGCTAAAAGCTAATTAATCTGATAACGTCAATGTGATAATTATCTGTCTTGATTTCTTTTTAAGCTGTGTAGCAGCAGAAATGGTTTACACTGGCTTTTCCGGTGCCAGAGACTAGCTGGAATTAAAGCAATCWTGACTCAATCCTATATGTAATGTCAGAACTGCATTCCTAGTTCAGCTGCACCTTGACGAGYRCTATTTCCCTAGCAGAAAGGTACTCTGATGCCTGTCCCAGTAGTTAGAATGCTAACTTTGCATTCCTCTTTCCTTCTAGGTTATGTTTCACACTATGTGCTGATTGTCTGTACTTACAGAAGATATTTAAAACCCAACAGACTTTTTTGCAAAATTTTGATTCCAGTGGAATCTGTGCTTTAGATTTTTGTCTTGTCAATTAACTCCTGAAGCAATGCCTGTACAAGCTCCACAATGGACGGATTTTCTCTCCTGCCCGATTTGCACACAGACTTTCGACGAAACGATTCGGAAGCCCATCAGCTTGGGTTGTGGCCACACTGTCTGCAAGATGTGTCTCAACAAGCTCCACCGTAAGGCTTGTCCCTTTGACCAGACCACTATCAACACRGACATTGAACTCCTTCCTGTGAACTCAGCCTTGTTGCAACTCGTGGGTGCTCAGGTATCTGTGCTCTTTTTTTTTTTTTTTTAAATCTCTTTGTATTTTCCTTCTTTTAGGAGGGTGAGTCAGGAATAATGAAGAATATGACACTGTGCTACTGAAGTGAAGAGAGGGCATCTACCTTTTTGTAGATGTCTACAAAAAGTAGTAAAGGCACCTGGAGCAATAGTTTACATCTTGATTGTGCTGATCACTTACTGTGATTTTTGTTACATCTAACTCCATGGGCTGTCACCACAATGGGTTTGTTGAGTTCCCTTCCTTCTTCCCTGGCTCCTGCCTAGCCATGCTCTGCCAAGAGRATGAGCTGGATCAATGAGCTTATTTTGTGGGAAGACATTTTTCTATGGTAGGTTATGTCCTTTACTGYGCTCACCCTATGAGACCTTTGGTCAGTTGTCCCAAAAGCAGGATGGAAGTGTAAAGGATGTGGGAGAGATCTCTCTGGTAGCAGCCTTTATACAGCCTTATTTGAAACTACGCAATGGAAATAAAGCTTCCTGAACTGACACGTTACTCTAAAAACATATAGGTGAGGAGTGGGGAAGCCTGCTTGAGACTTGCCTTTTAGCTGCAATCGGTACTGGTGAGGTCAGTTGAAGCAGTGATCTGATGGGGATGAGTGGCACTGGTATTGACAATAATCCCAAGAAAGGGGCAGGGATGCGTGGAAAACAGGATTACCCTGTTCAGTTGCAGCACAGACTTTTAAGTTGGCAAAAGCTTATCGATGTTAGATCACTGATAGCTTCCTGTGACCCACACCTTCCAAGGCTTGTCGGCAGGATTTTGGTCTTGGGAGAGGAGGGACAACTGTGTCTAACCTATGGGTGGGGAATGAAAATGTAGATGGGATGCAGTTATCATAAAAGGGTTACTGTTTTATTTTGTACTGTCTCAGTGTCTGAGCTTATTGAAATTGAAGGCAGCAGAAAATTCAATGACGTCTTTAGTTCAGGGGAAAGGAAGGAATTGTGGAAGAGCTGTGAAGGGTATGGAGGAAAGACCGATGCTCTTACATTGCTTTYTGGTAGGTACTGGGACTTGGAGCTCCAGATGGGCTTTTGCCACTTCTTAGTTTATCAAGTAGTATGGCTAATTTGTTGTTTTTCTTTTGTGGTGGATGGCATTGACATTATTTGAGAAGTTAGAAATGAAATTATGTTTCTGGCTGTGCTAAATTACTCATCCTGCTCTGCAGAAGGAGGCATTGAGATTGTGCACTCCCATTTCTGCGATACTCTGCCATCTTTGAAGAGCTTCCAAGCAGTATGAAATCTGTGGGTGATGTCATAAATAACTACTATAATTCTCTTTCTCTCTTATATGTTAGTGCCTCCTCTGCAGTTTATTGAATAGTTCCAGTTGCATCTGAATGTCTACATTTGTGATGTCTTTTTTCCTCTTACATCTATTGGTTGTTTTGTATGCATGTATTRAGCTTTATGAGAAGCTGTATGATAGCTTCAGCTGGAGGCCTGAACTAAATTCTGGAGGCCCGAATTAAAAATTTTATAAAAACAAGGTGTTCTGGAATGAAATGGAAACCCACCCTGCCTCTGTACAGGTAACTGAGTTTATTTTTTCTGGTTTTGCTAATTCGCCAGCCAGAGTTTCCTCATCGATATGTGTGAGGTATGAAGAAAGGTTTTATAGTGTAGTGTTTGTCTTGATAGCAGTCTGAACTTCAGGTTCTGACKTTGCACTCATGACATCATTTTGCACTCCTTTTTCATCTGAAAATTTTGTGTGATTAAGATTCACAGAACTTTGTTTCATCATGACCTTAAAGCTTTAAATGCCACTAAAAGAGACATTATTCCCACCCCGTTCCTTGCTACTCATTCCTGATTGTTTTGCTACTCGTGGCATTCTGTTGTTACCTGTAGCAATAACTGTAGATACTAGCTMAGTATTTATTACTGACAAACTTTCCCCTTAAGAGAACTTGGAGCCAGCTTCCCTTCCAGCTCCTGATTTCTATGAGCATGTGAATGAAATCAGTATTCAGTATAACTCGCTCTCCTTTCTCTTCCCCTTCCCTTCCTGGCAGCTGTTGTTGTGTTTACCAGACACTGGACTACTGGAAAATAAGGACGCTACTTTGGTGTGAAGGACAGGGAAACAGTCGTTGTTTTCCAATAGACTAAAGCCATTTGTAAAACAGAACAATGCTATTTTTTTTACAGAAAAATGCTTGCTTAARGACAAATTTAAACAAAAAAAGTTACTTTAGAGAAACTAATGATTTTGAACGGTCTCCTACTAAGAGAATGCGCTCTTCTGGTATATATCAACAAAAATGGTCTGTGAGCAGTAATCCAGCTTTCAAAGCATGACTAGTGTCAACTTCAGCTGAAACCAATTCCGTTTTCTTTTTCCACTTCTAGGTTTAGTTTCAGGAGTGTGTATGTGTTATTAATGTCCCTTAATCTCCAACAAACCTCTATACACCTTAACCTAAGTCCACAGAGATTTGTAATACTTAATTTTTAAAAGTCTAAATAAAAGGACTTTTTAGAAGGAAATACAGTAAAGCACAGCTAAAGCTTTCATCTGTGAGGGGGAAGAATAGTTTGTTCTTTTCCCTTTGGAGTGACTTCTGAGGAATTCACAAATTTATACGTGTTAAGTGCTTTTTTGTTGAAGGCAGAGGAGGAGACCAGGCAGTTTGGAGAAACAAATCTATTCTGCTGTGACTGGCAGCAATGACAGGATTCCAGGGCAAGTCACTTAGGCTTTTGCACAAGCACAGCGGGTGAAATAAGCAGGACTGTACTTCTGGGGAAAACATACTGAATTTGTCGCACAGTCACCCAGGAAAGCAGTAACCTGTTTCWCTGACAGTAGCATTTTCTCTCTGGATAGACTTTGTCACTTCAGTAATGAAAATCGTTGGTTTCTTACTTGAATTAGACTTTCTCAGTTTTTCTTCTCCCCACCCCTTTATGAAAATGAAACCTGTTGCCCAGGTTATAGCCACCCTTGGTGTGAAGATTAACTGTTGTGGAGACTCAGATTTGTACCTTCTCCCCTGTAGCACAGTACACATCAACAGGGGCTATTCTGGAAGGCAGTGGTCATGGAATCACAGAATGTCTTGGGTTGGGAGGGACTTTAAAAGCCATCTCACTCCAGCCCCATGCTGTGGGCAGGGACACCTTCGACTARACGAGGTTGCTCCAAGCGCTATCCAACCTGGCCTTGGACACTTGAAGGGATGGTGTATCCACAGCCTCTCTGGTTGGGTAGTTCAGATCTTATCTAGATACGATGAGGTGGGAGAAGGGATCATAAGGGGAAGATGAGAATTATTATTCCTGGGAAAGCTGCAGATAGCTGAGTGYCTAAGCAGGAACTGTGTATGTTGTGAGGAAAGGGAGATAAAGGCCTTGGACACAAATCAGCAAAGGCATTTGTGGGATACCTTKCTTCTTAGACTTCTTGGATAAAGGAATCCCTCAGGTTTGTTTCTGTGGGAATAAGGGTTTGAATTCTAACSGTTCAAGCATCCACATGTCCACTCGCTATATGCAACTATTTTAAGTATTCACCTGGCCAGTGTTTTGAAGGTACGTAATCATGGATCTGTCATCTAGGCTCTTCCCTCATGTTTTTTTTTTTAACCCAAAACAGCTTACACATTTCAAACACGTGACATAGAGTGGCAGAAATGCCTGTGGTCCTTTAATTTTGGCATTGTCTCCTGCTGGACATGATAAATACAATTCTAGACATTATGCAATGGAATTGTACATGATGAGAGACTGGGTGGAGTGATCTTAACTCACAGCTGTTTGAAAAGGGGAAGATTGCAAGTGCAGATCTATTAGAGCCMTGTTTGATCATTTTTTGTTGTAACTTTTAGTGAAATCAAGTGCCACAAAAGAGAAATTATCTGTAAAAAGTTGTCCTTAATGTAAACTTTTGAGTAACCTAAGATGGTAGGCTTTGGGTTTTCTTTAGGTTTTTTTGTCAGGAAGCAAATAATTCATGGGGAGTACTGGTAGAAACAGTTTTCAAACCATCCAAAAAGGGGTTTGGTCTGTTCAACATGCTGTCATTCTATGCAATTAGACATCTAGTGGTAATTGCTGACAACTCAAGCTGACTTCCTTCATCAAATTACACTTAAATCACCAATTCAAAATCACTGCCTGGTATGAGATGATGCTTTAGCATTCTTTTCCAGTCCCCTTCCTCATGCAATTAGAACCTGTCTCTTCCCATAGCCACCAAGCCATGCTGAATAGCATTCCACTACCAAGATACTTGCAGTCATTGCCAAGGCAGATACATGCAAAACAATCACAGATGTAAAGCAATTAAACATCTGAGATAATTTTTCCTGTCTTGCTCTCATCCCCCATGGGAGGTGTTGACTACATGATGTGAATATATTTGCAGTAGAAATTGTCAAAAGGGTGTGATGTCTGAGAGACCGGAATATGGATTGAGGGTGAAAATAATGTGCTCACACTGCAGGGCATCTATTCTGAGGCTCCCAAGAGGCGTTGTAAACAGCAGTGACCATAGGGTCATGCATGCTATTAAAAGAATATTTTGGGAAATGGAAGTGAAAATGCTTTGGAGTTGAATTATTTCTCAAATGTCCCTCAACAATTCCATGATAGAGCCAAAATCAAAATTCACATTTCCTGTCATTTTTATGATTTATGACTTTATGATTTTTCTCTTGGTAGATGCTGTTCTTAATATTTTAGGGTTAGAATAATTCTAAGTCTTGGAAGTGCATGTAATGGAACCAGCAAAAGGAAAATTACTTGTAACTTTTGTTGTGAGGTGCATTGCATGAGTGAAATGCGTGTGCATGAGAAATAAATTCTCTTCTGCTAAACACTCATGAAACCACAGAAAAAGCATTTTGTTTTACTCTCCAGTATTACCCTTAGTCCAGCCTAAGATGGAAGATTAATCTCTTTTGGCCTTACTTTGCAAACAGAACAGTTGTGAAAAGCATTTAGATTTTTACATTGATGCTTCCCTTGAAAAGAGAAGGAATGGGAATGATAGGCAGGTAGTGTTTGAATAGCTTGATTAACTCTTGGAAGTTTTTCTCTGCCAGCTTTTTCCTGGGGGAGAGGGAAGCTTTCTGTTAGTTGCCTAGACAGTCCTTATGTCTCACTGGTGGAGTTGTGCTGTGTCTGGCATTCCAGATCAGTGCTCTGAATGTGTGCTAAACCTACTTCAATTCAGGGTCGAAATCCAGGGCTGAACGCGGCTTCCTGTCCCACGTCTGTTTCGAGCCCCCTTTGTCCACTGGGGGTTGCRAGGCAGTTGTATTTTGGGTCGTCGCCGGTGCCAGATGGAATACTTGCAGGAGCAAGTAGGAATTTGCACAAAGTGTATGACAGCAGTARATAGATCAGAGATGGTGCAGTGTCTGGGCACATGTGCTTGAGATGTGTCATTTGCTCAATAAGCCAGTTCTGCTGTGGAACTTCCCTGGCAGAAGCAGACTGCTGAAACGGCAGTGCCTTTGAATAGGAGGTGTGGAGTATTCTGATAATACTGCAGGCAAATATTGAACGAGTTAATAACTGTTTCCCAAATCCAAAGAAACCACYCGAGATAAGGCTGTTGTGGCAGTTTACAGCTGACCATTGTAACATAGAGAGTTGCAGAATCTCCTTTTGCTGAAAGTGTTCTTGTTTACAGACACAGAAGCCCCTCAAACATAAAAATGAAAATACTCCAAACAAATGCTGGCCCGAAATGAAAACCAAAACCCCCACACAGTGTCGCAAGTTAACTTCAGTCAGTGAAAAGTATTGAGGCTAACCTTGTTGTCTCAGTGTGACTGAACTTGGGTTTGTTTTTCTCTTTAGTAGGAATGAAAGACTAGATCAGACACAGCCTCTATCCTGTTTACATTCGTTTTGGGATAATACTATGTTAATTGCAGTTGATATGTTGCACTCTGAGACTTTTCTTTGTTGCCTGTTGTAAATGCAAGATAGTAACTTTCTATTTTGCTCCATGTGTCAAATGAGAAATTTAGCAGAGATCCTTTTCTAAGGAGAAGTGAGATCATATGACTGAAGCACTGCTTTCTGCTGCAATTGTTAGGAAAGCTGTTCACACTGGTGATGGCAACCATATATGTGTGTGTATATGTTTTATATCTTTTTTCTGCTTTTATTTGATGCTGCCATCATAATACTGCTCTTGCCATGGCTGGGTTGCACGTGAAGGTGAGCAGGTTTGTAACTGTATTTAACTGTAGCATTAAAGGCTTTTGCTTTCAGATTGAAGGCCTGGGTTGGTCTCTGTAAGCAGCTATATGGGATTAGCATGCTGTTACTGCCACGGGATGGGAATTGACTTGGAAACAGAAGTCTGAGATCTATTTGCACTTTGACAGCATATGCAAAAAGTGCTTGTRTTTAGTCTTCTGAGAAACTCCAGTTCTCTGTACTGTTACATTGGGTTGACTGCTGAATAATGATGTCAAGAAGTGTTAGTATGATGCTATACTGAACCCTCAAATTTGCTTAAAGCTTTAAGAATTTACCAAGTATAAATGAAAYTATAACTTGGGGAAGAGTTGGTCCAAATCCCTTGGAAAAAATGCTACTAAGTCTTTCTTCCTAATCTAAGTGGTTTCAATCACTTATCCTTGGATGATTTTAGAGCTGTGAGGTCCTAGATACAAATTTGTATTTACTAGCGGACCAGGGTTTTCTTCCTTTTTTTTCCCTGTGTTTTTTGTCCAGTCAGCTTTGGGGACGTTTCAATGTGTTCTATTTTGGCCAAAGTTTTAAAGGAAGTGCTATGTTAAGCCTTCTGCTTCTAGTTCCTGTCAGCCATTAAATAAAGGAAGTCTACTAAACATARATTCTCTGTCTTTTTGTTTTCATTTTCACTGGGGGTTTTTAAGCTATTTGTTCAGTAAATAAGCTGAAAAAAATGTTTACTAACATAGAAAAAAACACAGAAGGGTAACAAAACAGGAAATGCATGGTAGTAATAAGTGTTTATAAGCATGCTTGCCAGTTATTTGTGCATATTCATGGTAGATGTACATGCAATCTCTCTTCAGGTTCCTGAGCAGCAGCCGATTACTTTATGCAGTGGAGCTGAAGATACCAAGCATTATGAGGAGGGCAAGAAGTGCGTGGAAGAGTTGGCATTGTACCTTAAACCACTCAGCAGTGCGAGAGGTARTTCCTGCATGCTTCCTTGGAAAAAGAAAGCAAAAAACCAAACAAGATGCAAAACAAACTWTCCAAGTTATTAGTTCGTATGTTTGCAAAATGGTTATAAGCCTAGCTTAGAAACAAATTGAAACAAATTTCTTAAATATTAAGGTTGTGTGTTCATGGTGGGGAGGGGGATGTAGAATTGGAGGGTGTTAAAAATGATTCTGAGAAAAGGCTGAGGTGTTTGGCCATGGTGTAATGAGTTGAGACAAACTTTGATTTGATGAGGTCTGCAGAGTAAAAATAGATAATCTTGCCTCTTTTTTTCCTTCATTTCTGCGCTGTGGTAACTGCATAATGCCGCTGTTCTGTAGAGGATGAAAAACCAAAATTAAAAAGTCACTGCATATAAAATAGATAAGGAAAATTATAAGTAATACTTGGTTTATACAAGGCTATGTACAAGAGCTGGGTTRATCTAAGTAATTCTAAGTTAGCAAACCTGCACTGTGTTCAGGAGTATGGATTTTTTATGTATTACATGTGCTGGATTTGGACAGTGTCTCGGTTTGGAAGACAGGTGTCTTCTAAGGAAGGCAGRAGCCTCCTTTGGAATGGAAAAATATGGCCCTCTTCCTCCAAATTAAAATAATTTTGAAATTGAAGGCTTTAAGACAAAGATACGGGAAAAAGAATGACAGGTGTTTAGTAGTATTAATAACAAAGCAAACTAACAACAACGGCAGCAGTAACAAAACCAGAAGCCCAGTGCCAGCCTTCTCTGGGGCTGTCGGGCACTCTCCCCTTGGTGCAGTTATGGTCACAGCCGGCAGGGCGGGTGCGGTGATTCTCCCTCGGCTGCAGGGGGCGCTGTGGCGCGAGCTCAGCCGCGTCTCCCTCACTCSGTGATGGCGGGCTGGCTGGATGGCGGGGCGGGCTGCAGCGGGAACCTCAGAGCGGCGGCTGGGGCGAGAGGGGCTACATCGCCCAGGGTAGCGAGCAAGAGGTGGCAGAAACTTCGCAGCTGTGGCAGGAGCCGTGGTGTGTCCCGGCAGGCGAGGGTGCGGGGTTACAGTGTAGCAGAAACCCGGAGCAGTGTCAGGGGGAAAAAGGGCGGGGCTGAGCCGCGGCAGCTGCTGGAGGGGCTCCCTCAGAGCGGGAGGGGTTCGGGGTCCCGGGTTTTTCCTTGCGGCACCTGAATGGATGGTGTTGGGTGTTAATGAGGTCTCCGTTCARTGGCCACTCCTACGAGCAGAGCCTCACGGTAAGAGAAGAAGAGTAGGAGACGGAGCTCCACAATGGTGCTGGATTCTTACCGCAGCGACCGCAGCGTGTCTCCCTTTCGAATGCCCAGAGAGCAAGGCAACTAGCAACTCCCCCTGCCCCCTTTTTCCCAACCCAGTTCTCATGGAATCTCTGCTCTTCSCAGAGAAGCACTCAGAATAAGAAAAGTGCAGCCAAGTGCCCTCCTCCCCTGGGTTTGGCAACTTCTTTTGTCTCTCTTAAGTACCTGGTTGTTGTTCCTTAGCAACAAAATGGGGAGAAATCCTCTAAGAGAAAAAAACCCAAAAAACCTAATTTCCATCAGGCAGCCTGACATCCCAAGTWATGGAGTTGAGCATCATGGGCATCAGGTCTTCAAATATGAGTTTTTTCAAGAAGCTGTCTGAGCCTTTCCTGATCAGTGCAGTGTGACAGCAGTACTGGGTAATGGTGGTCCAGTGAGCAAGCTCTGTAGAGCAAATTCAGCATGGCAGCTGTATGTCTAGTGAGTCACTCATTCMTTTGGCCTGAATTAAGTGGCTCTCAGCACATTTGTGATTCGGAGTTTTGGCACATAGTTAAAGATGACCSAGCAGTTTAGGACTTATGTAAGCTCTAGACCAAAACAGTGAAGGTACCAGATGTAGGCAAGAAACTAAATGTGTTGTGAAAACAAACAAATGCCTAAGTGATCCCTGAAGTCCATGAATAAAGGATGAACTGGGAATCTCTACAGGAGGGTGTGATACAAACTGCCAACATGGGGAAAGGTTTCATTAGAGGTTCCACCTTTTAAAAAAGCCAGATCAGTCAATTACAGGATTTAAACCTATGGGGAAGCTGACTCCCAGAAATCTGCTTTTATTGTCAAGTAAAACGAACTGGCAGAAATGAACTTCTGATATGCYTTGAGTTGTATTCCCTCTGACGAAGTGGACGCCAGGAGGACTAGGTTTGCAGTACAGTGACTGAAGGCTGGTGCAAGAAGAGGAATATGAGGTAGTTAATTTTTCTGTTTTATTTTGTTTTGAAGGTGTGGGTCTTAACAGTACTACTCAGAGTGTGCTGAGTCGTCCCATGCAGAGGAAACTTGTGACATTAGTCCATTGCCAGCTGGTGGAGGAGGAAGGACGGATCAGAGCCATGCGTGCAGCACGGTCCCTGGGTGAAAGAACAGTCACAGAACTCATTCTCCAGCATCAAAACCCTCAGCAGCTCTCTTCCAACCTCTGGGCTGCAGTGAGAGCCAGAGGGTGCCAGTTCCTTGGGCCAGGTAAGTGACATTGCAGTATCACTGCTGTACTAGAAGCAATTTGGAATTGAGCCATTGGTAAATGGCTGTCCAATTACATGAGTGATTTTATTAAGCAATAGTTTAATTTCTTAATAGTAGTCTTCAGAATTAATTATATATCTGTTAAGCTGCTGCAGGTTTTCTCGCACTTTTAATGCAATTGCAAGTCTTCTATCAAATTCAGTATAGGGGTCCTGTTCTTGTTGTAAGATAAATAAGAAGTAGTTTCTCACTTGCTATTCCTTGAAGCAAGACCWTTCTCGAAAAAATTATGTTACTGGAAGTGACTGACAAGGCTTCTTTCTCTATGGCAGTAAATATACAAAGCAGTTGTGGGGATAGATTTGTTACAGTTATGTGTACACATTTTTAAGAAGTTATACACTTACAAAATTAAATTCTTTTGCTTAAAATACTAGAAAAAAATCAATGTTGCTTAAAAAATGAAGTCTCATTATTGAAAATATAGACTTCATTTGCTGAGTCTTGAAATATGAAGCAAATTTCTTAAAGAAAAAATATTGAAGGTTTTCCTCACTGAAACGGATGAAGACTAACTTTGATATACTAACTTTCATACCACTTCAGGGAAGAGGGAGGTTGGTTATATAGCAGAATAATGGTGCTGCAGCCTAGTTGATTAGTGTGGGCACTCACTTTTTTTTACTTGCATGGGAATGAACCTTGCTCTTCCATARTCTGTCAGCTTTTTCTTCTGGGATAATGTGAGACATAGGCAATACATTTTGAAAACTCACATTAATGATCAGCAGATCTACAGACAGAAAGCTGAGAATTCTTACCAGATAATACCCAAAATAGATGAAATAATAATAACAACAGCATTAATGATACAGAAAATAAATATATAAAGGTAAAAAGTCCTGTTTTCCCCAGTCACAGTCTGGGAATCTGGACGGGTTCCTTCTGTCTTTGCCCTCCGTTCTTGCTCGCTCCCTCTTCTCTCTGTGGGTTTGTGTGTCTGTTGAGGGGAGTTTTTAGCTGTCCTCCCAATTGTAGGTGAACAAAAAACTGCAGAGATGTTTCTTGGGCTTCTCTTATCTTTTGTCTCTTTTTGCATTTCCCTCTCAGCWATGCAAGAGGAAGCTTTAAAGTTGGTTCTGCTGGCTTTGGAAGATGGATCTGCTCTGTCACGAAAGGTCTTGGTTCTCTTTGTGGTGCAGAGGCTGGAGCCACGATTCCCTCAGGCTTCTAAAACTAGCATTGGGCATGTTGTCCAGCTCCTTTACAGAGCTTCGTGCTTCAAGGTATGAAGAAGATTCTGTCTGGAGGTTTCATAATGCTATGCCATGGGTTTTCACTTACACTTTTCATTGTCCTGTAACATTAAATGTGCCTAAAAGTATATGTAGTTGTGGAAAGTGTTACTTATTAACTCCTACATGAATTTAAAGAGTTGTCATTCAGCTGTGATGGCAGCGTAGACTGAGACAGCAACTTGAAGCTGCAAAGTTAGGTTTTGCCTCTGTCTGGTTTCATAGAGGCAGAGTTACAAAATCTGTATGTAAGGCAGCATACTTACTTTCTTAGATGTGCCTTAAACCTAAAAAATCCCTAGTTCTGTTAATTCAGTTGTGGTGTGGTTAGAATCACAGAAATAGGAGACTTTTTTGGGTGTCAGCTGTATGAAGGAAACTKAAACTGCTTAAGGTCTCTTGCTAGGTACTCAACTTAAGCATTATTACCTTCTGCTAAATGAGTAGAAAAATGCTTTGTATTTGCTAATTGTACCCTCAAACAAAACCTGCAATGCAAACAAAATATCTTGATTGAAGGTGTGGATGCTGTAAAGTCATTTGGGAAATGTGACACTGACCAATATGTGAGTCAGAGTCCAAGTAAATAATGTTTTGTATCCATTTTATTGTGGTTCCATGGTGAAGAGTGTGTTACTTTWGTAGGAACTGGTGTTCACTGGGTAGTGTCATAGTTGATTTTAGTTTGGAAGAAGGACTTARTTGCTGACTGAAGACGTCACTTGCYGTGGGCTTCTCATAATCTTGAGCTTATCCTGCTTAGTTGGATTTGGCTCGTTTCTCCTTTCTAGGTGACCAAGCGAGATGAGGATTCCTCTCTCATGCAACTGAAGGARGAATTTCGGACTTACGAAGCTCTGAGAAGGGAACATGATTCCCAGATAGTCCAAATAGCTATGGAAGCAGGTTTGCGTATTGCACCAGACCAGTGGTCCTCACTGTTATACGGAGAYCAGTCTCACAAATCCCACATGCAGAGTATCATCGACAAGGTAAAGCCACCTAAAATCAGCCCAGTCCATCTTGCTTGCGACTGTAGTAGATTTAAAAATTTTTTAACATTGGACTTAGAAATTGTGCCCACATGGACTTGCCTGTTAATCATTTGTCCTGTTATTTCAAAACTCCTTACGCCTAAAATAATTATAATATATATTTGTAACCTAATGAATCTTGTTCTCTCTGCCATSCAGACATTTCTTGCTACTTTACGTTTTTGTGCAAAAAGTCACAAAGTTTAGCTACACAATTAGAATGTGACCTTTATGAATAGCTGATAAGGGCCGATGTAGTAACAGAGCTCAATGGTCTATGTTTCCAGGCAGGAAGCTGGTGCGTAAGTTGGAAAAAAAAGTGAATCTCTTGGTTTATATCTGAAGTGAGACAGAGAGGTGAAAACATATTTCATAAATAAAATGCTTGAACTCTGGAAATGCCCAGACCTGGTGGTTTTGTTTTTTTTTTTTTTAACGTAGGATAAATGGGCTTTTAAACTAGAGGACTTTAACCTTTGTAAGTGCCTAAATCAGGTGGGAAGAATTGAACCTTGTTGAATGACTAAGAAAGCTTGAAACAACTGCTGTTCCGAAGGATTAGCTTCCAGATCAGTCTGCTGTGTATTTATGCCTTTGCCCACCTTTTCAAGTGTCCTGCTAAACATCRCTTGAAGGATCTAGATAGAATTAAGGGTTTTAAATATTGGAATTGTGTGATGTTAGGAAGTGGAATGTTGCTAGCTATCTTTTCCTTCAACCATCTCRTTCTTTATTACCTGCTTACTGTACTCATTTTAAAACAGGGTGCAAACCTGTTGGTTTGGGGATTGGAGATACTAGAGTCTRCAAGAATCTAAATTAAGTCATTTTTAATGTGGTCCATTTTTTTTTTCTGGGTGGCAGCACAACACATAAGAAATGGGTTTTATTGCTAGAAATAATACCAGCCTTTATTTTGTCTCTTTAGAGTTGTATTTTAACCTGCAAAGTCAAAGAATTGTGCATTCTTAATAGAAAGGGTTCACTGGAATGGACGTGGGTGAAAGATGTTTTACTTCAGTTTTGGGAGACAGTTCTTGTGAGCTTGTGAAGCAACCTTCTGAAACCATCATGATTGCTATGCCTGTAGAAAGTTAATTATGATAATTTTTTTAAGTTGCAGACCCCAGCCTCGTTTGCGCAAAGTGTTCAGGAACTAACTATTGCTCTTCAGAGGACTGGAGATCCAGCTAACCTGAATCGTCTTCGACCTCACCTAGAGCTCCTGGCAAATATTGATCCCAGTCCAGGTAAATCTGGATGTTTTTATGAAAACCTCTAAGTTTAGCGAGATGAACTTAACACTGTTCAGGGATTGAAAGGTGATCATCAAGTGTAAAGAAACATCCTCCTGACTCATCAACCCAAGAGTTTCGGATTCCAAAGTGGAATTTTGATAGACTGAATAGAGAGAAGCTAGGCAAAAATCAGTCTAGGCAAGAAAGGTTTTTTATCCTATGAAATTTAGTATTTTTCTTGTTAATATATAATTCTGCAAAGGTGGGAAATAGTGTGGGAAGAGGAAGATAGTTGGAAAGAATAAAACTGGGAAGGGAAACCTAAGTTGTTGACAGAGGAGGGACAGATAGAAATTGTTGCAAAAGTCACCAGTGCTGTGAGGATATACCACCTGAGGGAGAAGGGAAGGGACGGAACAATGTTATGGCTAAAGTTTTACTTTATACCTGCTAAAATTTGTAAAAACAGTATTATATTTCAAAATAGTATGAAGATACAAACTACACCTTCAGGAAATGAAACCTTGTACTTCTTACTTGTTTAAACAAACAGAARCTAGATTTCCCTTTCCAGTGAGGACACACTGGTGCTTTGCAGCTAAAGGAGATGCTGTGCTTTCTTCCCAGATCTTTCATACTGAAAAAACAAGCTGGGGACAAACTTGTGTACTGCAAATTTGTTAAGAAAAAACTGATATGGAAAGTGGCATCACAAATAGCCTCCTTTGGCTTCAACAGCCAAGTCTGGCCTTAATGGTTTTTTTTCAGTACTGTTGAGTTGTGTAGRTAACAACAGGGAAGCACATTGTAGTACATCTGGAATAATTTAGTCCTTGTGAGTGGATTACAATGTAATTAATTGTGCTAAAGATTTCGAAAGGCACTTCGAGGTTCTGTGTTTTGCAGCAGTGTTCAGTCACACCGTGGGAGTGTCAGCTGCTGGAGCAGATTCAAAAACTTTGAAAAGTAAATTGATTAAACAGAAAAGGTGCTCCTACAGAATTGAGACTACAATTTATTCACAGTCTTTTAGATGGTCTGATTCACAGATTTGCCTTGTGATATTTTTTCCACATGAGAGGCATTAATTTCTGTTGCTGTTCCATGTCTGTGCTTGTGTAATCAAGCCAGTGATGATGATATTTGTACAGAATGATTTTGCCTCTGTGAGTCTGAATGCCAAGAGGGATTTTAAAACAGATGTTTTTCATTGTGAGAATACAGTGCATTTGCTTTGGAGTTCTTGGGAGATGTGAAAATTCTTGTAAAAGGAAGTAATTCGTGAAAGTTCTTGTAAAAGGAATTAATTTGACATGCTAATAAGCGTCTTACAGGCTCATTTGGTATTTTGGGCAGTTCAGTCTTAAGTCTGCATATACTTTTATTTTGTAAGAGGTAAATATGCCACAATTGAGGTGCTGAGTGCTTTATGTCTACTAATAAAACATTATTTATTAACTTGCTAGTCAAGTTTTGTAATACTAATGGAGGTTTTTGTATCTGGTTTTGGAAATCATTCTGACTTTTCTTTTTATATTCTGTGTTTGCTGTCCATGCAACAGATGCTCCACCTCCAACATGGGAACAACTGGAAAATGGACTAGTTGCTGTGAGGACTGTGGTTCATGGCTTAGTTGATTATATCCAGAATCACAGCAAAAAAGGAACAGATCAGCAACAGGTAAAAAGCTAAATAATTTGGGAAATGTGTACCCCTAAGTTTTATTTGCTGTAATCCTGTAGAAGTGGTTTACTAAAGTCATCTGGAAAGATTTGGTTTAACAAAGAGCTGATTGAAAGCATCACTGCTGGGTCATATTATTTATCAAAATAGACACAAGAARGGAAAAAACCGAAACAATGCAGGTTTGCCCCCAAAACCTGTGGAATTAATTTTSACAGCTCACTAGGTTGAAAAGAGATCAGTCTGATCCAGCTGCAGGCTTGGGAAATGAATAGCAACCCTCCCAGGGATAGGCAGGGGAAGGGATGCTGGGATGCTGCTGTGATCTGTGGCAATTTTCTTTGTTTTGTTTTAATGTGACATATTTCAGCCAGCTGACTCTCTGATAATGAAATTTTCCTTATACCTGTGCTTAATGGTCTGTCAAGTTTGAAGATTTAAGAATACTTCATATGAAGGTGCAATCCAGGTTCCTGAAACAATTTTTTTGTTTCAGCAATGAAATTACRTTGCCAAATATTATACAGTAGCTTATCTCATTGTTACCTTATCACGAATTCCTTTGATCTCATTTTGTTGTGTAGCTCAGTTGATGTAAATGCTGCTGAAAGATGGAGCTGCTTGTACCAGTCCCAGTCCTCTCTTGCTTTGGCATTCATCCTCTTGGAGAGCTGGTTTGGGGAGCTCAACTAGTAGACAGATTATCTCTGCCAAAAAAAAAGGCAAAATTAAAGTGAATTAATTATATCTGCTGTTTCACCTTTTTGCATTCACTGGGATGGATAATGAGCACTGTCACCAGCAAAAGGARAAGCAGTAGTAATGCATAAGTGGGAATTGGGGAGGGGAAAACAGCACAAGTTTTTGTTGTGGAGAGCTTGTGGCCTAGACCTGCTACATGCTGTGCTGCTTGGGAGGGAACCCAGACTCTCCCAAATGAGAAGGAATGTCTGCCRAGCACTGGGGAGAGTTGTGCTGCCTGGCAGCAGTGGCCAGTCACAGTTACTGACCAGTGACCTGTGCAGCTTAGGTTCACCTTGCCTGGATCTTCTCACTATCACAGATGACAAAAAACCAGAAGAAGTTTGCAGGTGACCTCTTACAGACAGACAGCTTTCGGCTGAGCTTCTCAGAAAGCAAGAGTTGGCTTTTACTGATCTTTCCCTTGGTGGGAACTATTAATAGTTATTTGTGATTATCGGTAATTTTTTTYCATCCTGTATTAGTTTTGTCCACTTAACTGTGTCCTGAAATGTACAGCTGTGTTCCAGTCAAGCTCTCCAGTAAGGAGTTTGAATAAAAATGTTGTTGAAACYTGATAGTGACTCAGCTGTCAAAATATGTACTCTTGAATCTGTTGGTTCTGTCAAAGAGCCAAACRCAAGTACTTCAATCATCTGTTTCACATTAGATACTTCTGAAATATTTAAATCTGAGGAATTATCAACAGTTACCAGGCCTTTGATAAGATATGTTCAGGTTGGTTAAGTGCACTTTCACGTTCAGGTATCTCACCTGGTTTCTTTAACCTTGTCAGCCCCCTCAGCACAGCAAGTACAAGACGTACATGTGTCGAGACATGAAGCAGAGAGGAGGATGTCCCCGGGGAGCCAGCTGCACCTTTGCACACTCACAGGAGGAGCTGGAAAAGTAAGTGTACCTCTTSTAGTAGAAATCGGTACAGTCTTTGTTTCATCTTAACTGTAAGAGTTATATCTAGGAATGAAAGGGAGAGGAGGTTATAACAGGGCTGTTAAACTAGCAAGAAATAATGTGATAAACTTGTACCAGTCATCTCTTAGGTTTTGTAGCTGTTCTTCCATACAGGATATTTGCTTTGTTCGRCAGTAATGCAGCTCTGAAAGTTTGATGTTATACAAGGTTTTTGGAGGTGGGCTGTTTTTCTTGCTGCTTGAGTGTGACTAAATATGCTGTGGGACTGCATTCACAGTGTTCTTATTTGGGGGTGCTTCTCATCTTCCCTTTATATTCAGGTAGGTTGCTGGCAGTTCTCCAAATGTAAAGAATGTATTGCTGGCTCTCCAAAGAGCCAAAAATGAACTTTCCAAGACTTTTCCTGCAACAGTTATTCTTTGTGCAATCTGTCRGAAAGTTTCATGCAGGAACTTTCAGTTGGTTACATATATTGTTGGAGAGTTAAAAAATGATGGTCATATCAAGTCTACAGTAAATGATCTACATCCTTTACAGATTTAGGAGGGCTACTGTTTATCCTAGAGCAAGATGCTGTGGTTCTGCAGGTTGTTTTAATTTTGGGRTTTTTTAAGTAAAATGGATTATTTAGGAGCTAAATAAATCCAGTGTATTTTATATAGTATATAAGCRTATTATTTRTTTTTTGGGCTAAAATAACTCAATTAAAAAGGTTCTTTTTAATGAGAAGAATACTGCAAAGATTTGGTTTTGGCACACAGTGTTTCTTACTCCTTTCTTAATCTGAAACTCAAAGCATTAATATGTCAGTTCATGGGCTGTGTAGCCCATGCAGTGCATAGGCAAAACACGAAGGAAAAGAAGCAGAGTGTGTGGTAGAATGACAAAGACAGATATTCACATGAACAAAGGATAGGACTTCAATACTTGTATGCTGCAGAAACAGGTGAGGGTTTTTTTCCTTTCTGTCATCACAYTAATGACATGGAGATTGGTAGTACTGGTTGGGGTGGTTTTGTTAACCTGTGTTGGGTGGTGGGTCAGCGCTACACCTCTGAGCCAGTTTTATGTATCAAGGACCGTTTGTCAGCTTAGCAGATGGGAGAGCCTGTGGTAGCCAGACTGACTTGCATGCCTTGGTATKAATGTTGTCCTGGACTGAAGGGAATGTTTGTTGCATTTCAGATTCCAGCAGTTTCTGTGGATGTATGGGGAACTTGGGAGTAGTGACTGTGCCTTGTACCTTTTATCTCTGCTTAATTCCTTTAAGTAGCTATTGTGTTAGTGCTCCTTCTTCTAAAAATGCATAGTGTGAATAATATGCATTGCTGTTGCTGTGCGACTCCTGTATCTCTCTATAAAGCTTTAATTTGGAGGAAGGTTATGGGGAAATGTGTGGTAATGCCTTAGMTAGAAAATTATAATCTAAACTTGCTTAAACAGCCGCTCGTTCCCTTCTTRGCAAGGGACAAAGACCCTGTGTGCATAGGCAAGTATTGAATTTTTTTAAATGAATTTGTATCCTGCACATGTGGAGACTGCAAGAGCACCTAAAAAACAAARCTGCCCTAACAATAAACCTCCTTTTTGCCTCTCTTGTGTTACCATTAATGCATGTGGGCAAATACAGAGATTATCTAAAGATTGAGTAATAACTGCCCCCTTTTTGTGCAGTAACATGTGTACCTTCCCTAGTCTGGGTTCCCGTCTCACTCTGTTATTTATGATGTGAAAGTGTTGGCTTCAGCCCTGCTGAAGAGATAGCMTCTTGTTCAGCAAGAACATTCAGGTCTGCAAATATGACCTCACACTTGCATTCTGGGATCTGAACTAATGGCAGGGTGTATAGTRGAGGACCTTCAACTCTGGAATTTGCTCCAGTACCGCTGGCCTGCTGGTTTTTGTGGAACGTTGATTAAAATGCCTATGTTTGTTCAGGCTTTAGTCAAAAGTTAGATTTTTGGAATTGCTGCGTGTTCACAGAGTTTTTGTCTCTGCAATCACTTTATCAAACAACAGCAATGGTGTAAGCTGTATATTGATACAGTAACATCAATCTTAAACTGTGCTTTAAAATATATCACATGGTACTAAACACGTCGCTTATTGCTGTACAAATGGAGAAAAGGTATAACTTCATATTTTTTCACTTCAGTGTTTGCTCTTGGTTTCTTCTCTGAGTAAAATAGGCTTGAACAGTCTGTAATTCTTACTATGAAGCTTGTGTTACTATATTTTATGTGATAGTAGTTTTTTATGCGATGCTTTGTTTTGGTTTTCTTCTCTTGAAATGCATATATGTAAAGGAAGTAGGATTTTAAAATTTGCTGTGTGAAGTTTACCTGTGAATTCTTGATKTACTTGTCATTGGAAGTTCATCCTTGTTCTGATTGAAAATGCTATTAATAGATCACCTATGAGGGAAGTTGTATTCTAGCAGGTATTCTCACAAGCCCCTTGGGAAGCTTGAATAGAAGAAAGCATTCAGTAGAATCCATGTATGAAAAATCGTGCAACTACTTTTACTTTTTTTTGTTTCAATTTTTGATGTGTGGTTTCTCTTTCTGAAGATTCCGTAAAATGAACAAGCGTCTTGTTCCCAGAAGACCCCTTAGTGCCTCCCTGGGCCAGCTGAATGAGGTGGGCCTGCCTTCAGGAGCTATCCTCTCAGAGGAAGGGGGAGTGGACTTGCCCAATAGGAAAACTTCTGCTCTGCCAAATGGAATTGTGTCAACAGGCAGCACGGTGACGCAACTAATTTCTCGAGGGACTGACTCCGGTTATGAAACTACCCTGAAGCCAGGGAAGATGGACCATCTGAGTAGCAGTGCCCCTGGATCCCCTCCTGACTTGTACGGGTCTTCCTACCTGTTGTTCAAATTGTTGTGTGTGTAACTGTGGAGTAGAAACAAAGTAAACCAGTTCTTTAAAAAAAGAAATAGAATGGGGGTTATGGTTGTTCTTGTGTTTGGTTGGGAGTGTTAGTGGTTAYGGAGTAGAGTAGAAAACTAAAGCTAAAACTCTAAACTCTGTTACTTCCCTGTTTGCTTATATTTTAATTGGATAAGGTGATACAAGCCTTCAGAAGGTGAAGTGTATACAAAGAACAGTGTGTTAGAGTACAGTGTGGTTTATCAGGCCTTAATGAGCAGTGCCATCTTTCCACTCTTTAGGCTGGAATCTGTCCCCAAGAGCTCTATTTCTGCCTTGCCAGTGAACCCCCATCCTGTGCCTGCTAGGGTGCCAGCAGATCTGCCCACAGTGTCTGTCACCAAGCAGTTGCAGATGGTACCACGAGGGTCTCAGTTGTACAATGCACAACAAGCAGATATGTTTTATCAAGACCCCAGAGGAGCTGCCCCATCATTTGAGCCAGCACCCTACCAACAAGGTAAGATTGATACTGAGCTCATGTTGATTTTAAGTTACTCTTCCCACTCTGTTTTTTAAGCTCTTCATCTGAAGTTTTGTTACAAATGACATGGACTAAAGACACTAATATGGTAATGTCATAATAAAATGGAAATTGCCAGGATTTTATGCCTTGACTGAGAACTTCAGTGCAAGTGAAAGCAATACTTGTATCGGTCCAAGTGTTGCAAGTCCTTCTGTCATTAGCTCTTTCCAACTGGGAYGGATTAGAGATCCAGTATGGTAAACCTTAAATCAGTTTGACTCAGGAAGAATGGAAATAAAGTCCATGTGATGACTAGAGATAAATGAAATTAAAGAAGAGTGTTAACAAAAAAAACTAAAACAAAACAAACAAAAATTAAGAGGAAAAAATGCTAACTATAATGAGAGCAAGTGAAGAAAGATTATATTGAAGGGGATTAAAAAGAAAAGATATGGCTGTGTGTATGAAAACAGGGAATGATTCTTAGGCACTGTGAGGTTGCAGAGAGAAATGAGATAAAGTGAAGTTAATATGAAAGAAAAATAAGCAATGGAAGACCAGAAGAAGTGGAAAGAAGAAAGAAAAAGCCCCAGAAAGGAAAGGCAAAATGTGGGGCRCAATTGCTGTGAAAGTTGCAGAGCATTTTGAGGAAAACCAAACTACTTACATTTGTTCATCAGTGAAAATCTGAGTTGTCTACAAAATTTGATGTCATGCACATACTCATGCTTCAAATGATCCAGAGAACCCAGATAGAACAGKAAAATCTTCAGGAAACCAGGCAGTGTGATCTTAGAAGTCTTTGGTGATTTACGGTTCTGAAATGTCTTTCTCCTGTTCAAGATGTAGAACAAATTGTTAGGTAACTTTAAATCCTAGTAATCCAATTTCCTTTATGTAGCCAGTGGCTCTGATGCGTTGGGACAAATTGAGTTAGTTGCATGAATTAAGATATACTGGCCAGTCTTCAGTTTACATTTTAGGTCTTACATAGCTGAAAGCATTTGTAGTGATCTGCAGAGACATTCTGGTAATTTATTTCTATTTGGCATGCTGGCAGGACTTGTGGAGCACCTCGGGCTCATCAGCTCTTCCTCAGCTACTKTAACACTGCCACCATGCTGGTATCTTGGATAATTATGCTGTGTCACTTGAGTTTCAGATCAACTTTTGCTTCTTCAGGGTTTTCTGCAGTCATTTTTTATGGATAATTGTAATCACTTTCTGTATCTTGTGGTTTTTCCCCCCTCGCCTTGTTGCAGGAGTGTACTATCCCACTCAGTCCATGTCTCGCTTTGTCCGACCTCCTCCGTCGGCGCCCGAGGCGGGTGCACCGTACCTGGAGCACTATGGGCCATACCTGCCGGAGCGCGTGGTGAGCCCACAGTACCCGCAGCCACAGGGGTACCCGGCCCTGGCGCAGCCTGTGTATCCCCCGCACTATGACAGCCGCCGCGTGTACCCTCCCGTGCAGCCCTACCAGCGGGAGGACGTGGTGCGGGGCAGCCCGGTGCCCATCGACATCCCRCAGGCAGCTGTGCCTCTCTACGTCCCTGAGTCCAGAGACAGATACCAGCAAACAGAGGCTTATTGCACCGTGGCTCCGCATCTCAGTCAGATCAGACCTTCGTGCCACAGGGTGTGTGGTTCATTACTGCATTTTTGTAGTTGTTTTGAGAGAGAAACTATAAACTGCTTGAGAAATGGAGTATTTTTATACTAAGGAGCTGGGCTTTGTGAACCTTTAGGAAGCTGATCAAAAACTGGAAGGTAATTTAGTTACTGGTCAACTCTGCAGTTCTAATGATGTTAATATGTAAAAGTAGACTGCTGTTTAGTGTTTAAAGTAAAAAGCATTGTAATTTACTTTGGAAGTCTCTTAAGTCTCTGACTTCTCCAGCAAAGATTAGGCTGAAGAGGGCTACTCTGGAGCAGGTTAAATACAGTGTGTGGAAATGGTCATGTGCATTTTTTGTACTGTGACTGACCAGCACTGTATCTAAATAATAAACATTAAACATACCTGCCTTGATAAAAGAATTTAAAATTCTGTTCTTCTGATTTTTTTCTAGCTAGATTGCTGACTGGAGGGTCTTTCTAGTATAAGTTTACAAACTTGTTTTGATAAATCTTCAGCTGGAATTGAGTTCTGTAGAAGAATTGGACTTAGATCATTCATATTTAAGGTTCTCAATCCTATTGCTGAGTCCAAGAATTGTTTTTAATGTAACCTACAGATWATCAGTTTTGAGTTTGCCATGTTTGTGCTTATTCCTGTTGCACAATGAATAATAGTTGTGACTAGGTTATGATCCGTAGAGTTCTACCAGTTTACCCTATATGATTGTAATGGGGAATGCCATKCTGAACTTGTAGGTACTTTGCCAAGCTGGAACACATTCCCTGTTTGTGGGGTGTCTTGAACTAACATTAACCAGTGTAGGAACATGTATGTCCTATATGAAAGTTAACAGGCAGACCKTGTTAAAGTGGTCGTTACTTGTCACTTTAATGATTCTGTCTATCTTCKGTATTTCACTCTCCTTGCAGTATATGGCTGCTTTATTTTGTTCAGATAAACAACACTTGGAAAATTATTCATTTTATGCATTAATGCCKCTAGAGCTCTGAAATATTTTTCTATCTTCATTTCAGCCTCATCCCAGCCTGGATGAACTTCACCGACGAAGGAAAGAGATCATGGCCCAACTAGAGGAGAGGAAGGTGATTTCTCCACCTCCTTTTGCACCATCACCAACCTTGCCTCATCCTTTTCACTCAGAGGAGGTAAGCATATTTTGACAAAAACATGACATATCGGCATGTTTAGAAAATACCTTGGAGTTCACATGCTGATAGGTGTAGACAACAATAAAATCAGAACAGTACAGTGRCAAGTGTTGGGGCAAGTAGATTTTGTGCCTAGGTGGGAATCCCTTGTAGTGCGGTCTCCAGTGTTTCAGTTGGGTGTTGATCTGCCTCTAGTCCTAAGCTCCCTGCTTTTGGTGCAGCCAAGAAAATCAATTTCAAGCCATTTCTAATTGAAGTAATTGGTCTTCACAGTTACTAGACTTTGCTCCTAATGTAYCTAGAATTAAGTAACAAGTTGATAGAAATTTATTTTTTTAACCAGTGTCAAAATATCACCTTCAGACTGGCCAAGTGAACAGTCAGCACTGGGAGTGTAGCCAGGGGATCAGAATTTCACGCACTTCATGCGTTCTGTGGCCCAATTCCAGAGGGTGCTGTATCTGGTAAAAAATAATCCTGGTGGYGTTTCTCAAGTTCACTGCTGTTGATATGAATAGGGATGGCTGCGAAACTGCTTCTTCCCTTCACTTACAGAACCAGATTTTTGTTTTTGTACAGTACTTGGATGAAGATCTGAAAGTAGCTGGGAAATACAAAGGAAATGACTACAGCCAGTACTCTCCCTGGTCCTGTGACACCATCGGCTCCTACATTGGAACCAAAGATGCAAAACCCAAAGATGTTGTGGCAGCAAGAAGTGTGGAGATGGCGGTATGCAGGGATAAGGGGAAACAAGAAGACTGGRTATTTCTGTGGGCTGGGAAGGATTTCCATTTGCTTTCCAGGATGATGGCAGTGCTTTTATTTAAACTCAAAAGTGCATTGCCATCACAGGAAGCATTTTTATAGGTGTGTGAAGCACTTAGGTTTCAAAGTTATGAACAGTCCTAACCTTGTGTAGCTGATACAAAATTCTGCATAGAGATGCAGAATAGCCACTCTGCTATGAAGGCGTGGATAGCAAGAACATTTTCCAAGGATTATTCATTACATTTACTGACATGTAAAAATTACTCTGTCCTAGCAGCTTGTTAATCAAGCATGTCCATCTGTTGCTGCATGTACTTCATTCTGTCAGGAAGATGCTGTAACTTAACTTAGGCTATTAATTCCTTTTAAGGTGACTGTTACTGCTGCTAGCAGTGTTACTAGTTTTTCCTGAAGGACTGTGATTTGTCACCACAAGAGTACCCAAAACTTGTATGAACTTTTTGAGAAAAGCACAGTCAAAATGTAGTACTAGGCTACTTCTTGAAGGCARTTTCTGGCTCTGTGCCGTATTATTCAGCCCTTCACTGACCTTTGGGAGTTCAGTGTGTGTTATCTTGTTTTGTGCTGCTCCATTTTTGCTAGGTCGGTGTTGCAAAATGAAGGGGCTGCTAGGGTTTTACTACTGGGAGTCATGAATGGAGAAGAAAATAGAGGAGCCTGAAATACCACCACTATCAGTTTCTTCCTTGCATTCAAGCATCACTCAACACAAGAAGTAGGCTGGTGGCCCATGTACATAGGAAGTCATTCAAGTTCTTCAAGAGAAAAGACTGTTTAGCCTGAGGGACTCTTTTAGAGATATTCATATGTACTCCTTCATCTCCTGTTGGCAAAAGTGATCTATTGACTTATTTCTATATTGCCAGAGTCATGGTGACATTTCTTTGGCCACCAAGAGGTGTGGGGGGGAACATTTCCAACCAGAAATTTATTCTTCTGTGGGCAGGTGCTCACCTGTTGCAACCGCTTAACCAAATCAGGATTTTTTTTGGGTCAGCTTCTCAAGCAGGCTCCTTTTTTTTCTATCTGCCCCATTGGAATTAAATGTGTCTGTTTTCTGTCTGCTGAATTGCTTTTCTTTTAAAACTTTGAAGGCACTGTAGGAAATGGACACAAAAATGAGTATTTCTCCTGAAAAAAGCAGAGCAAAAAACTGCATTTCATCTGCAACTTTGGCCTTTTTACCTGTCCTCTTGCTGTCAGTCCTACACAGTGTGCTTGCCTGGAGTTACCACACTGTCACGTTTGACCTGGGGAAGTACTCAGATTACTTGGAATCAGCTTATTGCTGTCCAAGTGGCAGCATCCTGGAATTGATAAACAAGCTCTTGACTTTCATCCCTGCTGCCAGAAAACTATGCAAACAAACTGCAGCTCAAATAAGAGAAGTAATAAGGTTCTGGAGAAGCAGCCTCCTTTTTCAAGGCTAAACAAAGTGTTTCTCTGCCCTGGTGCTAATTTTCATATAAACAAAATGGGATCTCTTCTGCTCTTCAGCATTTTGTCTCCTCAAAGGAAAAAATTATCAGGAGATCCTTGCTGAATTAATTCTTCAGTAATTTTTTTTTTTTAATCATTCATGAGAGGTTCTTTTTTTCAAGGAGAGGAATAGGATCATCTGAGAGTGCATAATGATGAATATTCTGTAGATGACATGCAGCTTTATTGAGTAAATAGAAATAAATTAAAAATGGTACTAGCATCCCATGGTCTCAAGATTAAAATGTAATTTTTTTCCAGAATTCCAAAGTAGATTCTCCCTAAGGTTTTTGTTTTCAAGTATTACATTTCTTGAGTTTAGCTTACAACTTACTTCCATTTTCACCCCTTTATTCTTGCCTCAGATGTGTTGTTTCTAACAATCCTTATCGCACTGCAAGTTTGCAGTTTTATTTTAATTTTGGACCATATCAAAGTAGCCTTTAGACAGTTTGCTTGGTGTAGTGGCCCCACTTACCTTGCTCTTTTTATTTCAGTGTGTAGAGTTTTACTTCTTTAGTAAAGTCTTAACTTGATTTTGGCAGTTCTTATCACGTTGCTTTTTCTGGTAGCCTACAGATAGCTTTCCTATTTAACTAAGCTCTTTGAGGAGAGAATGAATATTTTATCTGTACATAAGCTGACCCATGAAAGTGTTTGAGTCTGAAACTCAATTAGAAACCAGGTTGTTCCAAACAGTACTGCTGCTTAATGAAAAATGCCTAAAAAGATATACTAGACATGTACATGTAAGTGCTGAACTGAAAAATTCCCATTTTGAATCATTTGCAGGCTGTTAGGTGATACAATTCTTAACAATTAGCTTCAGAGAAATTTCTTTTGGGTTGTTGAAGGARTATGTATTCCCCAGAGATGTCCACTGATCTCTTCTTTGAGATTATGTRAGGGGGAGGTTCCCTCCCCTTCTCTTGCTATTAGACTTTGTCTCAATTTCCGTTTGCTGCTGCTCTCTTCTTCTGGATTTGATCATAGTTCATTTTGTAGTTTTTTCACTGTGGTGCARTAGTGGTCATCTTAAAGTTAGACTGTTAAGCAGAGGTCCCTCCTGACAGTGGAGCTAGAAACTGAAGAATAGGAAAACTAGTTGAAAGGTGGAGGGACTAGAGAGTACGAGAGAGACTTACAGTACTATTACCACCTTGCTGTGAAAGGAATGTRGTTCTGTTATTTTCTGAATGAGCTTTTGAGTGCCTTTTCCATGTCTTGTCCAGAATGTGGACAGTAAGGCCATGTGTGAGCAGCGACTGGACATGCAGCGACGAGCAGCTGAGACGGGAGACGATGACCTCATTCCATTTGGAGACCGACCAACTGTGTCAAGATTTGGGGCCATCTCTCGTACTTCCAAAGCCATGTACCAGAACTCCGGGCCTATGCAGGCCATGGCGGTTCAGGGAGCTGCCACCAAATCCATCATTACAGGTACGGTTTGTGCTCTTRGATTTTGCTGGCTGTTATTTTCTTTACTGCACAGGTTGGTGACAAGCCCTGTAAATTGGTATTGTATCTTAAAAATACAGTTGAGGTGTTAATGCCACTTAAAATAACTSCAGCTAGGGTTATACTGGGAAGTCTGAATTCAGAAAAAGATTGCCACAGCTTCGAGATTGCTTGGTCTGTTCAGACTTGATGAGAGGAGACCGAGGGGGACACCACAGCAGTCTACAGGTTCTTCCCGAGGGTATGTAAAGAGCAGGCCTTGATCTGTCTGGTAACCAGTGACAGGACTGGAGCTATGTCCGGAGAGGGTTTCGTTGGATATCAGGAAAAGGTTCTTCCCCCAGAGGGTGGTGGGGCACTGAACAGGGAATGGTTATGGCTCCAAGGCTGCCAGARCTCCAGGAGCGTTTGAACAATACTCTCAGGGACATGGTGGTATTGCTGGAGTGTCTGTGCAGGGCCAGGAGTTGGACTCTGATCCTTTTGGATCGCTTCTGACTTAGGATATTCAGCGATTGCATTATTTGTTTGTGCATACGTGGTGTATTTGTTAGTGGTATGTTGTTGCTATTTGTAAGAAGTTACTTTGTTCTGCCAGTCCCTCTGATAGGAAACTCATTTAAAATCTGTAGTTGCAGAATCCAGAAGCTTAGGGCTTTCCCAAATGCATAATGGAAAACCATCTTGATGAAGTACAGTACTGCTGCTCTCCTGCTTTATGGGTAGCTACTCCTGCAAGCCTAATGCAGTCATTGTCTTGTATACTGTTAGGCAGACCAAAAATGTAGGAGTAGTTCATTTTTGACATGTCTGTTTTCTAATCAGAAGTATAATATGGCTRTCTGATTTATTCCAGAAGATTATCTCTTTCTTGAGGTGCACTGAATAATCTTAAGAAAATATTTAATTATTATATTCCCCCAAACTTCCTTTTAGATTTTTCAGGCAGTAACTTTCTAGACTTTACCACAGGTTGAACTCTGACTTCCCTGAAAACCTTATCTTTAAACTGTAGTTACCTAGGTGTGTCAGAATTACCAATCAATTCCTGAGTGTTTTAGACATTTCAGTAGTAAAAATACATGCAGTCATCATGTCCATAAATTTTGTTCTGTATCTTCATTTGCCTGAGTATCTGAAGTCGTTCGCAATCCGCAATAGGCTCTGGAAGGCTGTCACAGGCTGTTAGACGTACAGGAAGAGTTATGTATTAGGCATGTGAGAGCAGTCGCACGGAGTATTTCTGTGTTAATTTTATCAGAAGAAATGTTAAACTTCTCATACCTAGAGGGCTGGCCTTTTTTATTCTTCCCTGACTAGTTCTGTATTGGCTAAACTGAAAGCATGATTTTGTCATAATGCAGCCTCTTTTTTTTTTCTGTTCCCTGGCAGACTACAGTCCTTATGGAACCCATGGTGGCTGGGGAGGCTCTCCATATTCTCATCAAAATATACCTTCTCAGGGACGTTTCAATGACAGGTAGGATTGCTCTATTTTTTTGCTGCCTTTTTCTAGATTTTCTTGTATCTATTTTTTTCTGTGCCAGCTGAGTAAAGCTTTTTTTTTTTTGAAATCTCCTTATTTTTGCTTTTCTGATCCCAAAGGGAGAGACTGTCCATGTCGGATGTGGCTGGTCATGGGAAGCAGTTGCCCTCAGCTGAACGAGAGCAGCAGCTGCGCATGGAGCTGCAGCAAGTTGACCATCAGATCAGCCAGCAGACACAAATGCGGGGACTGGAGGTTGGTACCAGTATTTGGAGCAGCACTGAGGGGTGGTATGGAGAGCGATGAAGCTGGTAAAGCTTTTCATGGGCCAGCCTTTCTCTGACTGTGGTGATAACTCAGTAACAACACTTAATGCTTTGATGCCAGACATCTGGGCTGTGGTACAAGTGTCAGCCTCTCTGCTTAGCAGCAGAAACTTCCCTGCACTCCACATGCAAATCAAGACCATATTTGAATSTGCGCTCTGTGCTCAGTCTTGTTTGCTGTCATTCTCTGTCTCACACCCCCCACTGTTCAGCTCTGCTCAGAGGAAGACTCATGGTCTTGGTGCCTCTTCTTCTTGGCTTTACTGCCATTGGAAGTGTGGTTTTATGTATAGAAAGCCATGAGCTTCATCTGTTTCATGTTTGGCTTTGTGTTCGTGCCTGTTTATTCCTTAATAGCACAACCCACAAGAGTTGAGAAAGTAAACGTGTAATATATTTAGCTTGAAAAAATAAGGCTTAATACTTTGTCTCCTCACCTAGAAGAAATGTAATTGTAGCACAAGAAAAGATGGGTGTGTGTTTGTAAAAGAATTAATGAGCTGAAGTCTTTTGATTTTGTGAGACACAGAAGAAGAAATATCAAGCCATAATGAATGAGTAGTTTAAGAAAGCTTTAGTTACCTTTTTCCTCCTAGGAAAAATTAGTAAATATTTGCCAGAAAACTGTTCTAGGTACCTCAGCAACTGTTTGTGTTAGTATTTTCCCAGAAGAAATTGCTGTAAGTAGTGGATAGCAGCTTCTGCTGAAGCTATGGTCACCCAAGAACATGTGTTACAGAGAAGGGTTATTGCAGATTAGTTCAAGAGCTCACAATTAAGTCACAGCAGTAGTTGCAGTAATATGCAGTAATATGCATTTCTTAGTTACTTGGAATATGGATCGTGTTCTTGTGATCTTGTTTGGGAAATGAGAGAGAAAAAGATTTAAATCTTGCATGTCTGCCTTTGCCATAATACAAGAGTATTGGAAAGCTGCAAAACCARTAAGTGGCCTTCCTCTCCTGCTCATCACTGTTAAATCCTACGGAGTTGAATGTGGAGCCCTGATTTTGCCATAATACGAATTTGGCAGAACTAGTCAGTTATTTTGAGTATAACASCTTTCATGTTATTTTTTGTGTTCAAAGCTGCAAGTAGGTATTGGGAATCAAGGAGTCTTCACTGGTTTACCTATTACAAGATTGCAGCAATCAATTCAACCAGCGCAGGAAGAACTRTATCATTTCACTTATTCATTGCATGAGCATTTCTACTTAAAGACCAGGCAGATATTGGAYTGTGTGCAGTACAAGATGGTGTGTTTAAATGCAGAGCACACACTTGCAGAGCTGATTCACAAGTATTAGCAGATTTTCAGAGTGGCTGACATTTTCAGAGTGGCTACTGCTTTTGGTAGATTGAAACTTGTGAACAACCATAGTCACTTGCCCTTCTCTGTTCCTGTTTCCTAACATGGGTCAGTAGAGACCTACATATTGACAACTACAGTGTCAAGATGTTTTTTGTGATGTAATAATAATTCTAGCTCTGCTGTAGAATTAGATAAATTCTACTGCTGTAAAATAAAGCAGCAGAATTGCTTATGTGCAATTARTTCTCTTTTGTTGAACATACAGCTCAGAAAAGAGTACTGGTTTTGTTCATGGGCTTAGTCGGTTTTGAGAAGGGAGTTTTACATGAAGAAAACACATGCAAATTTATGACAKCAAGAGGTATTTAACAGTGCTTGTTTGAAAATGAAAAGACTTGCCTGTGTGTAAATAAACATGCTGAAACTTGCACTGAAAGTGATTTCAATTGGGACATTGTGAAGTGTGGTGAGAGGTGGCCTTGGTTTTGCAAATGAGCAGTACTCTCATGTTATGGCTTTAGAGCTCTCTGTGCTTGGTGTGTTGTGTGCTCAGTTGTGTATGTGCTTGGCTTTATGCACTTAGGCTGTTAGTAACAGGCTGCTGTTGCAGAGGGAGGCGACTACCCTGGCAGGCCAACCACAGCCCCAACCCCCRCCTCCCAAGTGGCCTGGGATGATCTCAAGTGAGCAGCTGAGCTTGGAGCTACACCAGGTGGAAAGGGAAATTGGGAAGAGAACCCGTGAGCTGAGCATGGTGAGTGCTGGGGGGGTGGGAGGTAGAGAGATGCGCTGGAGAGCCATGTACTGGCTGCAGCCCTTTCACCCTGGCAGAAAGGCTCTCTGCTGGATGCCTACAGCTGGAGTCATCCATGTGCCTCTTCACCTCTTTATTCTTCAAAATCTCCTGAGAAATTTCTTGAGTCTTCTTCATAAAAAAGTTTAATGTAGCCACTTTAAAGTGCTGTTATTTTGTTGGCATTTGAAGTAAGTGTGGTGTTGAATTTTATGGAAACTAAATCATCTCCAAGGCCATTGTGCCATGAGTTCTATAAAGTGCTTTAATATAGAAAACATCTGCCGGTACAGGCTAGTGTTTGAAAGTCCACGTGCTGTTACAGTCTGTGGTCTTTGCTTGTTGTTACAAGGATTATCCCTTCCTTTCAGGAAATACTGTGTCCAGAGAGGATGAGCATWTCTCAAAGTCTGGTTTTTGTCTCATGGCTTTTGTCGGTTAAACTGTGTGACTGCAATTTGCAGGCCTTCTTCTTTGTCCTTAAGGGATGAGGTCTCCAATTCTTTCAACACATTCAAAGAATTTTTCATCTGTCCTTTCTTTAAAGGAGAGTCAGTCTTCACTGGATATGAAAAACAAACTGGGCACCACTAAACAGACAGAGAATGGACAATTAGAACCACAAAACAAGGTTCCAGCAGAGGACCTCGCACTGACATTCGGGTAACATGGGCTTTCAAAATGTCTTTGTGTAACAGGAGAATGACTTCTTCAGGGTCACTCTCCTAGTGAATAATTCCCCTTGCCTCACATCAGGTCTGRTGGGAAAGCACCTACTAGGAAAAGAGGATATAAATCAAGTTTTTATAGTGCAGGCATCAATTAAAGACCTTTCTAGCTGATGAGTAGGTGAGTGGAATGAGACTGTATAAATTCATGCAACGGAAGACTTGCAGTGTCTGTCAGAGCAGAAATCCATCTAGTCAGTATTGGTGGATTAGTAGGGAGAAGCAGGAGTTACTCAGCCATTCACCTCAAAAGAAGTCTATCTGCCGTTTTGGTTTCAAAGAAAAGAAATTTCCCAAATGTGAGAGTTATTCCATCCTGCATTTGTGATGTGGATGTTGTCTAGGAAGATACACACTTTGAAACTAAGTTCACTTTTAGTTGTAGGTAGTAGACGTCTGTGGACATCTGTGTAGATGCTGGTATTGATTTCAGTTCACATTTAATAAACAGTTGGAATAAGATTTTGGCTGGGAATGCTGGAAGTCTCCACAGCAGGTATTTTCAAGCAGCTGCAAGCATCTACATATATTCAGGCTAGCACTGAACAGAGAAGCTCAGTTGTTTACATAACTTCATGTGAGCATTTTGGAATCTTGGTATTTATTCAGAATGGGGATTTTCTGAATAAACACACTATTGCTGATGAAGTCTGCACCTTCTTTTTATAACCAGTTCTAGAGTTCTGTGCTGCACTGTCAGATGGACAACTCCAGAGCAGGAACTAGTTTTTCCACATGATGCTCTGAAAGTAATGAAATCAAAACAACTTAGTATTTTCAAACTTTTTTTAAAAAAAAAAAGTTATCTAGGTAGGTTAGATATTCTGGAATGTGTACACTGAAGTCCTCTTACTTAAAAGTAAGTGAAAAATCTTGGGAATTACTTTTCACTCACTTACCCTTTCTCCTCTAACTTCCSTTTAGCAGTGATGTTCCGAATGGATCAGCTTTGACCCAGGAGAACATTGGGCTCCTGTCAAACAATATGGCATCTCTCAGCCTGTCAGAGGACCCCGAGGGAGGAGGAGATGGCCATGACTCCCAGCAAGCGGGAGTGACACACACATCTGCTCCATGAAGCGAGGCCAGCACACCCTGGAGTTCCTTCTGCTGGGGTGTCAGCAGCTTCCATTGTGGTTTTTTCCCAGGGGTGACGGGAGAAACCCAGGAGCAGCAGCAGTTGCAGAGCAGCAGGTCCAGAGGCAATGTGCACAAACACAACTACTAGAAACAAATCCTGCACATAGTTCACATTAACGCATTTTTTAATTAAAAAATGAAAATTAGCAGTATCTGCAAGCAATTCAAATTAAATTTGTTTTTGTTCTGTGAATGAACTTTATTTTAATAACTTTGGACGCCTTGAATCCCAGGGCTTAAAAAAAAAAGATATTATATATATACTCTTGTTTGATTAATTGTATGATCTTAATGAAATAGGTTTTTTCTTTTATTTTGGTATTATTACATACCCAGTGCATAATTCCCTATCACCTTAATTTTTCAATTACTAAAGCAATCTGGCCCCTTACTTGTATGGTTTAAGGGTAAACAAGGAATGATGATTGGAGAGTAGCTGTGAATTGCAGTATCAAAAGATGTGCAGCAAATTTCATACTTAACGCATTTCCTCCCATTATGGCCAGGAACTGAACCCAAGCTTTTTGCTTAAATTACTGAATTTAAACTATGAATGACAAAATCTTTGCAAAGGTGTRGTCCTTTTTAAAGGCTGGCATTGTTTAARGTCTGTGTATGTCAGAATTTGACAYCGGTTTGTCAGTGCTGCAGTGATGAATCCAGCCTGGTTTCCTATTTCATGGGGGAAGAATTGTACCCAGATGATCACTGAAGGTGCGGTACAGATCCTGCCAGAAGTACTGTGAAGCAAATTTTGCTTGACAGATCTAATACATCGCTAAGTAGATACTTCGTAGGCATAAGTCAGAGAAGATGTAAGTCCCTTTTGCTTATTTTTTTTAAWGATTTCATTCTTGCTGCACATTTTTTGACTTTTTTGACATGCACTAGGATAAGATCCTGGATATAAAGACCTCTTGAGAATGATTTTTCWAGTGCTGCTCCCTCTCTACTTTCTTGGCCTGTTCTCATTTTTTCTTTCTGGGTTGGACTACTAAATGGGAAGGCACTGGTTATGTAATAAATTACTGCATTGCTTTGGTTGGGTAAAGCAAGAGTTAATAAATTTTCTTGGGTTTTAGTTTTTTTCCTTAATCTTAACTCCTGCTGAGGTCATAGCAACCTTGGGCTAAGCTTTGCATTCATCATATTGTTTAATAAAACAAAAGGGGGGGGAGGGGATACAGTCCCACTATTGCCTACCAGTAGGAGAGTCCAAACAGAAGACTCTTTTGAGTAGCAATTATTTAATTTGCCCAGTCAAGGCACCGCGTTTATATACTATTTCACATTGAATTTGATTATGCCCTACAGACCTGGCTGGTCAAGGATTTGATACACATATTGGCTTGGGATTCGAGCTTTCTTTTTTATTTAAATAAAAATTTATATATAAATATATATATACATATATACATGGTTATATCTGTATATATATTGGGTATGTTTTAAGAATTTTTTCGCATGAGCGCAGCTGTTGTGATCAAATGTCTGGGAGGTAGAMGCACTGAATGAAATTAGTGGCATTTTTCAGCACACCCCACACACACTTTCCATGTCTTCACATGGGTTTATTTCACCCTTAGTTGAACTTTGGCTTCCTAATTGCCAAGAGTAGTTCAAAGCTTGCTTTTTTTCTCTCCCCTCTTTTAACTTTTGGTAAAGAATCTTTGCACTGAAACAGCTTCATCTCCCCTTGCCCCATCCATCTGTATCTCCTACTTGAGGCCAAGCATTCCAGCCACTCCCCTTGGAGCTGAGCAGACCTGGGGTGATGTAGCTGAGAGCCCATCTGGTCTGTTCCTCTCTTCTCTGCTTTTAGCATGAGGAGGTTGAAGATTTTTCCTGGCTGCTTGCTCCCAAGTCACCTGACACAGGCCCCAGGCMCTCTCCTCTCATCCTTCGGTGCAGGGCACCACCCTCAGGTCAGCCTTTTCCTTGATTTTAATTAGTTTGCTCCTTCCTCCTGTGTCTTTGTTATAAACACAAGGAACTCATCTTAGTCAAGATAATTAGTGCAATATTCTAGTCTAGGAGGACAAGCGCAGAATGTTCCTTTTTTTTGACTGCAGTAATTGTGCATGTAAAATTAATTTTCAAAGACGGTTATGATAGGTTGGACCCCGCAGATTCATTTGTAATACTAGGACAAAAGTCTGGAGGGGTAAAGACCTCTTTGCCTTTTTATTTCCTAGTTCCCTTGCCAGGTTAGGGATTATTCTTTTCTCTGAATTTTCTCCCTGAATTCTTCAGAAAGTGCTATTCCGATTGTTGGCCTATGTATGATGAACGCTTCAAAAATCTTTGGATTAGAAGGGAGACCTTACTGTTGGGTTTTTTTTCTCCTTGCAGCTTTCCGTGCTGTACTTCGTGCATAATGTCCTTGTTGTGATCAATGTGTCCAGGTGAATGCCCTGTTTGCCCAGAATTGTAGTTTGTCTTGTTAAATATTTTGTTTAATATCTACTAACAGTATTGATTTTTGACTTTGTTTCATCCCTGCCTCTTCTAACCCTTTTTCTGCTTTTTTTGCAGAAGTTTAGTTAAACAAGTYGAACAGCAAAATCCAGTGCATGCTCCTAAGTTTTTCTGGAAACTGCACCTAAAATGTTCCAGTTTTGTGGAAAAAGTGGGACACCTCAGAGGACAGATAGCTGTACATGTAGTGGCAGTATTGGTGGTTGCAGTTAACAAGTGTGAAAATGTCTGGAGGGACTCTGTTCTTGCTACRCTCATTCATTCATTGTCCCAGTTGTACAGGAGTTCTGGCCACCTCAGTGAAATTGGTCTCTGCTACAAACTGGTTTGGTTCCTTCTACTAGGCAAGAAGAAGCAGTATTACCATGGTGTCAGGGCTTTGCTGCATCCTTTGGTAGGTTAAATTTTCTACTGCACCAGAGAGCTCTGAACCCTCATTGATATCTGGGTTTCAGCCAGATGGACAGCATGGAYAAACCTTCAGAATAGGAAGCTTCAAGTGGTAGGTTAAGCTTCAGTTTGTCAGTATATAGATGATGTCTTTGTTCTGTGATGTTATTTCCCTCCTGTCAACATCTCATATTTCTGTCCTATGACTTAGTTCTTTTTTCTTAGTAGGAGAAGTTTAAACATCTGCCCCTCTTATATGCTCCATTGCAGAGTAGGACTTTCTTTCTGTGGGTCAGAGCACCTTTCAAGGTAGCAGCACTTTTATTCTTCTCAAGTTCTTCTCTGTGTAGTTTCTTCTGAGCCTTCTCTCCCTTTTTGCGTCCTTTCCTTCTGTGGCCTGCCCATGCCACCCTCCCTGATTGTGTAACGGTGACAGCTTGCTGCCTCAAAACAGAGCGTTCAAATGAATTCGCTTAGCCAATAACTTCTGTGAAGTTGCCTTTTCTAATGGTGTTATTACTCAGTGATGCACAAATGTGATATTGCCCCTACTGGTAGGCAAACGGGGGATCTGTATAAACATGGTAAACTGCTGTTTTTCTTTAAAGGAGAGCCAAAGACTTGTGTTTTACACTTTCTTTTCCCCTGATGTAGCCATTTTGATTGTCAGACATTTGCATAGGGTATTGTGAGTTGACTGTATTATCCTAATAAGAATTTCCAGAAGTTAATGATTGTCAAGTGTTGCTCATGCATTGCATTGGGGAAAATCATTCCATTGAGTCGTACAATTTGCARTGTACTGAGATGTATCTGAGGTGTTGTGATGTGTTTTCATTTTGTCATACACTCTCTCAGCTGATGGAATGGCTTATTTAGAGAGAGAGAAAGAACACAGAAATGTTACCATCCAAGAAGCCTTGTCTTTAAGTGTTTAAATCTAAATTGAATACTGATTGAAAATTTCTTCAGTTACATAAATAGATAAATCTGTATTACAAATGTGACTGACTTTTAAGCCCACTGGGACCGAAAAGATATGTGAAATGCTAGCATTGCATTAAATTAGATGTGGAAGAACCAAACTTGTATGATGATATTGTCTCTTGACAGCAYGGACTGAGTAAGGTGGGGCAAATTTTGTATTAGGGTCAGGAGTGAGGCATGTATTGATAATACAAGAAAGCTGCTTGCATTTCCCTTCCTTGAGCTAGTCAAACTCTCTCAGACTTGTTAGTCAAGTTTTTAGGTCAGAGAGAAATCTCTTTAAGGCCGAGTAGCTTAAGTCCTCATTTCCATTGCCATTTATAATTTTGGATTATAACAAAGCAGACTTACAGGACAGTCATCTGAAAGACCCCCAGTATAAAGATTCTTAGCTGGACTGGCTCTTTCAGACCTACTCTTACGGTCCAAGAAATGCCATGCCAGTGTTCAGGAGGCTCAACAACAGGAGTGCCAGTCACCTCTGCTCTGAAATGGGAGCGACCCAAACATATGAACAGGGTGCAAGTTTTTGTGCTTGTCTGTGTATGTATGAAGAAGTGTTTGTGGTCCTAGGATAGATACAAGGAACACAGAGCAATGGTGCTGGGGCATAATGTTGCCTTCACATGCAAATTTTGTTATCATTCACTCTCCAAAACACAGCCTTCCATTCCTGTCTCCTAATGTTGCTGATTTCAAAGCAACCCAAAAAAGTCAGTGTGTCAGCAACTTAATTTCTTGTATCACAATAAATCAATTCCCAGGCTGGGAGGTGGAAAGGGAGCAAGARTTCTTGAGTTGTCTTCATGGTAATGGAGTTGTGAAGTGGAAAAACATCTGCCTTGCTTAAGTAAGTGAAACTGGATTTCTGAGGAAAGCGAAGCAGCTGTTCTAAACTACCTTTTGTATACAGCCATGGTGCCAAGAGCTCGGTGCTTGTTACTTGTGGTAAATCAACCTGCAGATCATTATGTAGCACAAATTGATTTGCTCTCAGATCTAATTGAATCTTAAAATGTGAAAAACTTCATTGGGGAGTCTCATTTCCATAGTGGGCTCTTACCAACTGTATTATTTTCTGTTGGAATGTCAGGGAGTGACAGAAACTAGAGTAAGTCAATTCTAGTTATACAACATAAGAAAAGGTTTTGGACACAGCAGAGTGTCTTTCTATTGTTAACATGTGATCTTTATTCTTCTGTAGGAAAAAAATAATATAACTGCTTTGAGTTGTCGCAGTCTTCGGGGCGCTTCTTGTAATGCAGGTAGAGCCTTGGTTAGCAGAGAAGTGATATAAAACTTAATGTTTATTTTCTTTATAATTTTATTTCTAATGGCAAGTGAAATATCGTGCTGTGGGAAGTGCAGTAAGTAAAGAGGCTGCAGCTTTTTTGAGATTTTCCAATAAAAAAAGCACATGGCAGTGCGGATTTGTCTGCATCAGGAACATTACAGTGATTTGATACTTGAAAAATTTGGCCATAATAATCTAAATTGGATCCCTGGAGCTTATTAACATGAATAATTAACTGATCACTCCCAGGCAGTCTTAGTAATTTCAGTGAGTTTGCATATGACTTTCAGTGCCAATTGCTAGGTGTTCAGCAGTTGGGAAAGTTTAGGTGCCTAACTTSATCCAGCAAGGCACCTTTCTTTGGATATATGGTTTGGATGTTTTCATATGCTAGGAAACAACTGTTTTGAAGATCYGAAAGTTTTAGGAAAACACAATTGTCCACTTCAATTTTAAAAGTACAGTCTTGGGAGAGACAGAAGCAACAGGTAGTGCAGTGTCTGGAAATAAAAAGCATTAGACATGATGGAAATAGGTGGGAAATGTGTATGGGCTAAACATCTGTAAGCTGAAAAAAAATACTGTGGAGTATTTGATGTGTAAGAAATTATTTGTTTCTTTGTAATGTTAAAAAGATTTTATTAATAGTTCTGTGGCAGACAGTACTCACAAGTCTTTGGCATCCAAACCAGATAGTATATCAGATGGATCCCACAACTGGATGTGTGCACTGACCTCTTTATTTGTAGCTTTTTAAAAGAAATTTGGCAGWAGCCTTTTATAAATGCAGAAAGCAACCTGAGAGAAAGAAGAAGCCCATTCACATCACAGCTGCTGCATAGCTCACAATTGGTACTGTTCATCTGCAGCATCTCATAAGTGGAGCTGCTCAGCATGGGCAAATCTAATGACTTGGATTTTTTCCTATTTTAATTTTAAAGAGTTCCYATTCCCCCTTTAGCCTCTGCTTGCTGTGTGAACGGCTTCCATGCTAAAAGGATCTTTCCTTGAAGTCAGCTTAGCAACTGTGCTGTAGCTTGGCTATTTTTCCATATTTTCAGTAACTGGTTGCATTATGTTAAGCTCTTCCCCRCCTTGTATTTGTTGCTGTGGGGAGGAAGAGGTAAAGCAAGGCACATGTGAGAGGAGGGAGAAAGAACTGTGGGATCTATATGACAGCTCCYACCTCTTCTTTGAAATCATCTACTTCCAGTTGTGGGATTTCTCGATATATGATTCCTTTTCCTGGTTTTTGTAAGCCTAATTTTTCTTTGATCTTATTAGTTCTGTACAAGTCTCCCCGAGACATTCTGCAGTCATTATCACCTTTTTGGGTGGAGTTATTTTATTTTTTGGTTTGTTTGGTTTTTTAAATAACTTTTTAACATTGGTGCATATATGCTTGGGATAGAGCTCATGTAATTTTCCAATCGTATTGATTGTATGTGATTGTGCCCTGCAGAGGTATGTTTAACAAAAAATAAAAGGGTAGTCTAGGTAATAAAGGAGACCATGAGGTTTGTTGAGTCAGGTCATAAACTATTTCTTAAATTTATTTAGGATCCTAGATAAGTGAAATTCCATCTGCTRTTCTTGTGAATCAATGCTAAACAAAATGTCATTCATTCTGTCTTTGTGTTGGAACTGTTTCTTTCCTTGCTTTACTTCTCCTTCTGCTGTTTTCTTCCTTCCCATAAACAAAAATTCTCAGTCCTTCATGGGAATGGCTGACTCTGGGTTGATACTGTGGATATTTATTTTTAACTATCAAAACATTCATAATAGGAGTAGAGGTGAAGTAGAATGTGTGAGAAGAATTCCATAAATTGAATTCTTTGTGAATTCAGGGGAATTACAAAGTCTTGTACATACAGGCCTGATCACGGGGGAGATATTCAGAGATACATGGGGAATTCCTCTGTCTTTTCCAGGAAAGRTTAGATGCTTTACTGCCTTTTGGGAAAACTGAGATGACAAAAGGAGTAGAASAAAGTTCTCTATATCCAACTCCTTGTGTCTTCACTTCTACAATATACTTCTTAGACTTGAAAGGAAAACCTTCACTATGCTGAAGTGGGACAGAGTGGATTGAAGGAGGCAAAAGGCATGAGGATCCAGAGATTTGGAAGTCAGTATTTGTCTCCTTTATTTAATCTTCAGACCTGTAGAGTGAACGGTGTCACTTTTGTATGGAAGATCAGGGGAATGGAGACCTATTGTACATGCATGGCAGTTATATAGAAAAAGCCATATGTTGAAATGCTGTTTCTTTGTCCCTCTTCACCTTGCTTTTCTCCCTCTTAAAGCTGACTCAACCTCACCTTGCTCTTACATAATGTCTGAGGGTCCTTTGAATTGCAGATTGAACAGAAAAAAAAGTGGAAAGGTGATTCACTATTTGGTTTGTAAATAGATGAAAGTGTCTGCAAGGTCTTACCTGCTTTTCTGTCAGCATTTATATTAAATGATAACTTAACAGAGAACACTTTGAAATATCTCTCGTTTTCTGTCTGGGATGARTGTGCATTCTTCTGAATTTTGTATGAGGTGGAAGACTGTCGGACCATCTGCATAAGGTTTTCTTCAGCTCAAGGTGTGTCTGTTCTCTRCCGGGGTGGAGCCAAATACCAGAGAAGCCACGTCTGCTCTCTTCTGACTCCACCTGTAAACAAAGTGGCTCCTTCATTTGTTCACCAGAGGTGAACAAGAGAAGATACTTGATCAGTTTTGTTAATTGCTTAGAGGCTGTGTATTTAAAATCAAACCAGACCCTTCTGAGCAAGGAGTGAGCAGCATTCCTCTAATCTTGAGCCTGGTTTTGGAACATGCCTTGAAGTGYGAATAAGGTTTGCTCCACAGTCTGCTTTGTGGTTTTTAGTCTCTTCACTCCTCTGTGTGGGCTTTAACAAGTCRTTACCTGCTGTAAATCTGAAACTGGATGAACTGAAGTGGATGAACCGCTGCTTCACTGAAAAACCATTCCTTCTACTTCAGGGCAAACGCAGCCTTCTGCCCTCAGAGTTTGTGCATAATGTTCATTGTGTTGTCTTTATTCTTGAGCTGGGCACCATGGTGTAGCTGTGGTGTGTTTTGCTGGGCTGATGCCCATCACTGCTAGTTATTAGGTCCCCTCACACTTCCACACTTTGCTTTGAGTCATCCAGCAAGATTCAGTTCCTATAAAGGAATTGTATTTAGTGGGCAATCCAGCAGAAAACTGAGTTTCACTTGGTGATGGTTTTCATGCCCTTTCTCCCAGYAGTCTGAGGATTCAGGATCCTCATGTAGTGACTCACTTAGGAAGGAAACAAAAAGCTGAATTCCTGCAGTCGTTTGCTTTTAAAAAGAGGATCTGAAGTGCTGTGGAGCGTGAGTCAGTGCTTCCCTTTGGAAGGGAGCGGTGGGTGTTCTGCATCGAGAGATTGGGGGGAACTGGCTGGGTTTCTTAATGTGGAAAAGGGGGAGACTGGGTTCAAGYAGATGGCACGTGCTTTAATTTTTATTTCCTTTGGATATGGATACCAGAATAGAAAGAATCTTGAAAAGGCTAGCTCTTGAGACTCCTTCACCAATCAGGTATGTTTAAGAGCTATTTCTTTCCAGCTAGAATGTGTTCAGTTGCTTCTGTAACCTCCTTCCTCCTAACTGAGCTGCAGCTCCAGGACTACCAGAAGTGTGGGAGAGACTAAAACCAAAGCTTGATGCTTCATCTGTCTTGCCCAAGGCTTGCAGGCTTTGGTGCTTGATGGTTTTGAGCCTCTGATCCTTGCTTTGGATCTGGGAGCAGCAGCTTTGGGGGAAAAACATCCCCTGTATTAGAGCAAACAAGACATCTAACAAATCTAACAGTTTGTATTAAGACACTGGCCATCTCAGGTGCTTCCTTAGGGATAACTACTCAGATGCGAGTGCTGGGATGTTGCTTGGAGATAAACCAGCAATAAATTATCATTTACGTGCTTCACTCAAAAGTTAGATTTACCCAGCTACTTTGGAAGAAATGCCTTGRGAGCTTTGTGGGATGTGCAAAACCATAGTTGTTTACTTTTGATTTTACTGCTTTAAAATACCTCTGAGCASTGAGTGAATGGAAAATTGTGCTTGGATGTCTGCCTGGGTGTGGAGCATCCCTAATTCACCCTGAAAACCCTGGGTTTTGCGAGCATGCAAGTTAAATTAACCGAAAAATTAAACCAGCAGCCACCTGAAGCAGCAAGGTACAGTGCCTGAGTCCTTCCTTTCTCATGGAGGGCATTTTTTACATAACCCTTCAATTTATCTCCACAATCTCTGTCCCATATAACTRTATCCCGTACTGCAACAGTAAGGTMTTTTACTTTACCCAAACCAGTTTGGAGCTGCATTTTCCAGTAAGACCTCGGCTCTTACTGGAGGCCAGGAAAAGCGCAGCTCCAGCATCTGCTTAGCCAGCCTGCCCCTGGGACTGGAAGTTCAGGGGTCAGTGCTGCTGAACTTGTAGAGCAGCTGCATCAGGAATAGTGGTGTTCAGTCCTGTCCACTATCACTGCCTAGTGAAGTGACAGGAGTTGGGATAGCTTCTGTTGATCTTCAGCTTTCCACCTGTGCAAGTGAGAGGTCACAGAMTCACAGAACATTCTGAGCTGGAAGGAACCCACCAGGATCACAGAATGCAACTCCTGGCACTGCAAAGACACCCCAAGTATCCCACCCTGTGCATCCCTGAGAGCATTGTCCAAATGCTCCTGGGGCTCTGGCAGCCTTGGAGCTGTGACCATCCCCAGGTGAGTATGTTTAAGATGGGATGTATTTGAAACTGCAGAATGTGAAGTGGGGCAGCTTCTCCCAACTTGTGCCTTTTCAGGAAATGGACAGGTGACAGGACTTGGGACCAACAGGGGGAATACTTTGTTTAGCTACAAGATACCAAAATTAGGTTTACAAATACCTTACATAATTTTTATTCAAACTCTTGAAAGTTTTGGGGTTTTTCTCATGGGATAAACATTTCTCATGTTCACTTTCTGTTGGCAAAAACTGAGGGTATTTGGTACTCATGTGGGGTAGGTGGTCAAACTTTCCCTTGTCAGATTGAACTTTAAAACCTCTTTCAAACTAAACATTGCCTTTTTTTTTCCTACTCTTTGCTTAACCTTCAGCAGCTGGTCAACAGCCTTTGGCCTCAGCATCCTACTCCCCTCCCACCATCCCCTCCTGCTGTCTCAGCTCTGCTTGGGCACAGAAATCCAGTGGGGAAACTGCTTTGGGCTCAAGCAAGACTGTCCTCTCGAAAATTTGTGTTTGCCTCTTAAAAGCAGAAGGCTGGAGGTAGAGGGGCAGGTAAGAGAAACAAGTTCCACTAATCTTTCATTGTTAATTAATTCCTTGAAACAGGTTCTTTTCCTTTGTAGTAGCCTGTGAATTTTAGCTGCTGCTAGAGTGGCTTTTTCATCTACTAAGAGACGGTCCTCCCACCCCAGCTCTCATGAAGGCTAGCTTTCTAAAGCGTCATGCTTAACTTTTATTCCCAACCTGCAGCAGTGCTTTGTGCTGTGGAGAGCAGTTCATGAAGTCATGATGTCCTGAGTAGTTGCTGGCTGTGAAAAAGTACTGCTGGCTTTGCACTCTGGTTTTGGGGTGTGAGGTGGCAGGGAAGGCTTTGGAAGAGCCTAAATGAATTTCAAAATGGTTTGAGCTATTTCGCATTAGCTGGRCTGTGCAGCACAGTCCTACTGGCTGTGGGACATTCACACCACCCTCAGCAGGTTCAGAAGAGTGGATGCTGGGGATGTGCAAGCCCAGTTAGTTGTCCTGTCCTGCAGCTATGGAACAGTGGGATGGGAATGGCGTCTGCTGGCCATTGCCCAGCTGTGTTTCAYGGCAGCCAAGGGATGGGGGAATTTCTCAATGCTTCCATGAAGCCTTCTCATTTTGAGCTGAATCAGCAACTTGTTTTTTTGGCTTCCTGCACTTCTTTTTGCTGCTTCACCCTTGTATGAGCCTTTTCTAATTTCTACATTCCCCCTTGCTGGTAACCCCTTTTAGGCAGTGCTGTTGTGGGAATACTGTTGGGACCCGTCCAGGTTGATGCGTGGACTGCGTGGCAGTGCTGCAGAGGAAAAGGAAGTGTTGAAGAGCTGTGAGGGGAGGAGGTTTTGGCCAAATGCTATGACAAAGAGCTGGTCTAAGAAATAGCAGGGGCTCTTGCCTGCAAGAGACAAGATTGGATGTGTCAGARGCTGGGTCAGCCTTAATGGATGGTAAAGGAGATTTAAAGCATTAGCACAAAGCCCTGTATCTTCCCTGAATTGATGGAGTCAAGACTCCCTGGTTTACTCTGCAATAAAGTCTTTCTCATTTAATGAGAGCAGGGTGAAGGTGGAGGTGCCCTCTCCGCTCTTGTGCTCTGGCCTTTCAATGTGAGATTAGATTAGTAGCACTTTGTGTGATGGTAGACACCGCCAGCTACCTCTGGCTTGACAGAAGCAGGCGTTTGKCCTTGTACAGATAGCTCAGGACTCCTTTCCCTGGAGATGAGTGGAGTGAAGCTCAGGGACCGTGGGGAGGTTGTCCTTTCCATGGCAGGACCAGCCACGAGTGCGTTGGTGCTGCTGGAGCCGCAGGATCATGTATGGGTGARGGAGGGCTGCTGCAGGCAGTGAAGCGCTCTGCTCCTGGCCCCAGGGTTGCTGGAGCGTGCCTGGATTGCTGGCTGATTTTTCCTGTGGGAGTGAAGGGTTTGAAAGAACAGCACTTCCTGGACTACTTTCAATTGTCTAATATTTTTCTTTTCTCTTGCCCTGGGTGTTGTTTTTTGTTTCTGTATTTGGTTGATTTCCCTCCCTTTTTAGATTTTTTTTTTCTCTTTGTGGTGTCGCACCTGTCCTAAACTGATCACAAGATAATCTGTGTGTCATTTCCAGCAAGAGTTGTGGCTGTGGCCCAAGTGAGTCCCTCTGGTTTTGCTGTGCTTCAGCAGATAGTGGGGCCCTTGGGGCTCCATACAGTCTTGGTGCCAAATGAGGTAGTTTCTGCTTTTGCAGAGGAACTGGAGCACAGATGAAGTCATTAGCCAAGAGCCCAGAGGGGATTGTGGAAGAACCCAGAGGTCTCCTTCATCCCAGATCAGCCTTTGAGCTGCTCCGGTTTTCCTCCATCAGGTGCTGGCGCACCAACACTGCAAGATCATGGACAATGCAGGTCACTAGTGCTAAATGCAGGTGACTTTTAATTTCATTTCTCAGAAGGCAGTGCTTGGTAGCCATGGCAGTGAGTATTTGGGGGCAGGCAAACCTATCTGAGTCAGACACATATTTGAAAAAGTGTCTTGTGGCAGGCAAGAGCTGGGCAGGCTGCCAGCCCCTTCCAATAGTTGTTTCTCAAGCTGTTGTGGCTGTGGTGCTTGAGCTTCCTCCCACAGGGTGCATGAGCAAAGCGGTCACTCAAAGGGTATCTCAGAACCACAGCACGCAGGACGTCTTCTGTCAGCCCTAGGATGGCTTATGAGGCTTTCAGGAGAAAATTCTTCCCTTTGAGRGTGGGGAGGCCCTAGCACAGGATGCTCAGAGAAGCTGTGGTGCCCCTGGATCCCTGGMAGTGCCCAAGGCCAGGTTAGACAGGGCTTGGAGCAGCCTGGGATAGTGGGAAGTGTCCCTGCCCATGGCAGGGGGTGCAAATAGTTGATATTTAAGGTTCTTTTAATCTGAAATCATTCTGAGGTTCAGTGTGCTTTAGCAAAGGGGAAAATATAAATTATTTCTCCTGTGTTGGGAGATTTTCAGAGACCTGCTTTTGCTGGAACACAGTGATTAACATTAACCTGCACTCCTCAGGTACCAAGGACAACCAGTTTGCTTTGAGGTGGTATGAACTTTGGGCAGGAATTGATGTGACGTACCAGCCACACCATACATGCTTATAAAGTACATTTTGGGGGGATTGAAGATGCTGATTGCATGGAGGAACCAGCTTCCCTGGAGATCTTTTCCTTACCAGCTTTCTTCTCTGCCAYAGCATCTTCTACATCAGTAATTGAAAAGTACTGTAAAGCTGAGGTGAGCCTAGCAGGGTCCTTACACTGTGGACACCTCACTGGCCTATGGAGAGGACTGAGGAGTTCAAATCATCCATTTTGGTACAAACTTGTCAGGGCTGAGCCTGCTGCTTAACAAGGAGGCCCCCCAGGGCACTGGGAAAACACTCATTTCAGGGTATTGCTTCCAAAAGCATCGTGTGCTAACAGGCAGRCTTGTCCTCCTGGTGTCTGTCCTTGTTTATCCTGCAGGTCCAGGGCAAAAGGAGAATTGGAAAGGACCGTGGGACTTGTKTCACCATGGTGTTGGCTGGAAAAGGCCCATGGGCTGTGGGTTCCACAGAGCCTATGTAAGCTCTCTCTCTGGTTCCAGGACAATGCATCTGCTTGTGGTGTGTCTGCTCGGTGTCTGGGGGCTGGCTGCTCCTGAGCACTATGCCGTGGAAGACATCTGCACCGCAAAGCCACGCGACATCCCAGTCAATCCCATCTGCATCTATCGCAACTCCGAAAAGAAGCCCCAGGAGGGTGAGGGGCAAGAGTCAGCCAAGGACAAGCTCCCGGAATCCACCAACCCACGTGTCTGGGAGCTGTCGAAAGCCAATTCTAGGTTTGCTGTCATCTTCTACAAGTACCTGGCTGACTCCAAGGACAGTGGGGAAAACATCTTCATGTCACCCCTCAGCATTTCCACGGCCTTCGCCATGACCAAGCTCGGAGCCTGTGGCAGCACCCTGCAGCAGCTCATGGAGGTTGGTGGAGATGCCTCAGCCTTTTCCTGTAGCAGGTCTGAAAGACAGAGAAGGTGATCATGGCTGATGGCTGTTATCAGGGTCAGGACGATTCCTTGCCTTGGGAAGGAAATCCCAAGCTGGAATGACCTTAAATCTTATCTCGTTCCACCTCCTGCCACGGSCTGCRACACCTTCCACTAGATCAGGTTGCTGCAAGCACCATCTCTGGATTTGTTTAGATCCCAACTCTTTCCCCTTACTCCTGTTTTGGATCCAGCATTCCTGGCTTTGAGAGGTTAGTTTTCATCTGGAGGGAAGGAAGCCCATTTGGACGGTAAGGAAAGGGAATCRGAACAGTTTGCTTCTTGCAGATTGAGCTAACCCTTTCCTTATGTAAAAAGCAGGAAAAGCCATGRTATCAATTCCCATTGGGACAGGGACTTTTTCACATTCTCTCTCTCTCTCTCTCTTCCGTGGGACAAAAGTCAGACACCTTGTGGTTCACSTGATTTCCAGGGCAGGAGAGCCTGTAGTCGGGGGGCCTCTCCCTCCTCTTGTGGCCCCTATACTTAGGGGATAGGTCTGATCCCAGACTGACAGGTAATTCTGAATTCTGGCTCTTCCATGGGACTAATTTAATTCCCTGCCTGTCCCAGCCCCCTTCTCACTGTCAGACCCACTCAMCTGCTGTGTGGGCTTTGATGCTGCCCATACCTTCTTCTCCAAGGGAGACCTCAGGCCAGAGGAGCCTTTCTCCCTGCAGTGAAGACATGTGAATCAAACTGCTCTTCTTGTCCCCTCTGCTGCTATCCTTATGGATCCTACCTCTGGAACAAATAGCGTTGGGGTCTCCTGCCATTATCTACACAGCCTGARTGCAGTAGCTATAACCACATCTCCAAAATCTTCACAAGCCTACCCCTCTGGAAGGGGACCCTTCTCCCCACTGAGCCACCCACACCTTGCACTCCTAATCCCCCTTTTTCCTACAGAAGGGTTGCTAACACGATCTTTGCCTCACAGGAAATGGTGTCAAAGATCCTGGAGGTTCATAAAGAGCAATGGCCTGTGGGATTTTCTGTGCCTTAAAGCCCTGAGGTTGCATAGCAGTAGAAAAATCATAACTGTCCTTCCAGCTGACAGCTGGGAACAGAAAAATTCCTGTGCTGCAAAAATCTGTCCTCAAAATGATTGCTACATATTCCCATTCCCTGTAAAAATAGACAAGATGTACCAGAATTACTCAACAGGCCATGAGAATTCCTTCTGGGAAGGAGCAGCCTTCAGCAGTGTCACAGGAGGGTTTAGCACGTGTGAGTCCTCCCGTGACCTGGAATGACCCAGAGTTGCTTCCAGGCCCTATTGGTGCAATGCTTGTCTCTGGGGTGTGGTACAGGGTTATGAATACCGTGTTAATTKTAACAGCACTTAAAGGGGAAGCTGGGACTGGTCAAAGGCAGGATGTGAAGAACAAGAAATCTGCTGTTGGTAAGAGGAGCAGCATCTCCACATCTGAGTAGTGTTTAATCCGCCATTTGGACTCTCCAAAGGAGGTCTTGGGCTGATGAGCTGTTGTTTTACATAGATTTGGGTTCCCAGTTACAGGTGGAGGGTGAAGCTCTGAGAGTCTGTAGATTTTTTGCTGTTGAGCAAGGGCTGCACCACCACTTGCTCTGGGGCCCAGAACCTTCTCATGGATTCCTTCTTGCTGTTTGGCTTGTCCAGGTATTTAGATTTGACACCATTTCRGAGAAGACATCAGATCAGATCCACTTCTTCTTTGCCAAGCTGAACTGCCGCCTTTACAAGAAAGCAAACAAATCCTCAGAGCTTGTATCAGCCAATCGCCTCTTCGGGGAGAAATCTTTGGTCTTTAATGAGACTTACCAGAACATCAGTGAAATTGTTTATGGAGCAAAACTCTGGCCCTTGAACTTCAAAGTGAGTTTGAACTACTTTGGATTTTGCTTTTTTATTTGGTTCTGCCCCCGCTGCTCCCCCCGCTCCCATCTTTCTGCTTTAGCTGTGTCCCTGTCTTTTGCCCAGAGGAATTGCTCTGCTCTGGGTGTGTGGGATATGAGTGAARGCAGTCAGGAATCTGGGATGCAGCTCCTCCTGTTTCAGCTGACATTAAACACAGCCACATCCCCGGTCCTCATTCCTAAACTTCACTGTCCTCCCCCAGCACATACCCTGTGAACCTGTCTCCTGCAGAAGGGGTRCAAAGAGATGTTTTAAACCCTTGGCTTAACCTTTTTCTGGTCTTTTCCTTCAGGAGAAGCCAGAACTTTCCAGGCAGATCATTAATGAGTGGGTGGCTAATAAGACAGAGAAGCGCATTACAGAAGTGATCCCAGAAAGCGGTATTGATGATCTCACTGTCTTGGTCCTGGTCAACACCATTTATTTTAAGGTACAACTAACAAAACTGGGGAAGCACGCTTGCCGGGAGGAGACATGGTGCTTATATTTGTCTTCTCCCTCTCCTCTTTAGGGGCAYTGGAAATCACAGTTCCCAGCTCCAAACACAAAACTGGATGCATTTCATAAAGCCAATGGTGAGACCTGCAATGTCCCAACTATGTACCAGGAGTCCAAATTCCATTACTCCTTCATCCCCCAGGACAAAGTGCAGGTGCTGGAGCTGCCTTACAAAGGGGATGATATCACGATGGTGCTGGTCCTGCCCAGTGCTGGGACGCCATTGGAGGAGGTGGAGCGAGACCTGACATCGGAGAAGCTGCAGGGCTGGATAGACTCCATGAAGGAGGTCTCTCTCTTTGTCTACCTCCCTCGCTTCCGTGTTGAGGACAGCTTCAGTGTCAAGGAGAAGCTGAGGAAAATGGGGTTGGAAGATCTCTTCAGTCCAGAAAATGCCAGACTCCCAGGTGAGATGTGGAGATGGGGTGGTGCAGGGGGGAGTTGAGGGGCAGCCATTCCTCCCTAGATGGCAGGGCAGAAGTGCAGCAGCACATGAGGAGCAAGAACATGACAGCATTTAGATGTTGCTGCAGTCAGTGAGGGCCTCTGGTAAAGTTCCACCATGGACACTCAGCCCTGTTCTTCACTGAGGACATGGCAGTTTCGCAGTCAATTGCTCATGGGGGAGGATGTTTTTGTTTTAGGGCAGCCTTGCTTCCTGCGTGATCCCAGGCCATGAAGGATGAGAATGTGTTCTCTCTTGAGAGGTCTCTAAACTCCCAGTTTTACCTTTCTCCATTTTGTATTTCAGGTATCGTCACAGAGGGCCGCACAGACCTGTATGTGTCTGAGGCTTTCCACAAAGCCTTCCTTGAGGTGAGCCTTGTTTTGTGCTGGYGTGCCTTCCTCTTGCTTTTTAAAAACATGAAATATTGAAGGGGAAAAAGTAGCTCTGAACCTACAGTGTTCACCTCCTCAGCAGTCTGGGGCTTTGGAAGAGATTGGCCTCTGATTTCTGTGGAGGAGGAGGGTGAGCCCTCCCCATGCTGCACAATGCCTGTATTTTAATCCCATCTTCTCTCTGTTGGCAGGTGAATGAAGAAGGCAGTGAGGCATCAGCTGCTACAGCTGTCACTATCTCTGGCCGTTCCTTCCCTATGAACAGAAAAATCTTCAACGCCAACAGGCCCTTCCTACTTTTCATCCGGGAAGCTGCCCTCAAYACCATCATCTTCATGGGCAGGATAGCCGATCCTTGTTCCTAAAGGGGCTGGTAGGGCCTCACTTCTCCCTCCTCTGCCTCAGGAAAAGGGGCAGTGGGGTATTGCCACAAAGCCTGGGCTGCGCCAGGGCTGGTTGGCCTTACTGTTTGGTGCCAGCTGCAGGGGAAACTGCATCCAGCTGGGCTGTCCCTGTTCCTCYCTGCCATGTGGGCTGAGGGAACTCAAGGTCACCTTACCTGTCCTGTCCTCCACAGCAAGGGAAGCTGGATTTCATCTGGCACCAGTATTTTTGCGACACCCAAATCCAGCATTGCTGTCCTTCCTGTGTCCAGCCCTCCTCCCTTCCAGGCCTCAAACTGTAACTCTGACCCCTTGGTTCATTAAAACCTACAGATCTGTATGTAGTAGACTGCTCTCTGAATGCACAGTTTACACTAAGCCACTTCCTACACTTATTTAAATCCCTCTCTTGCAAAAAATGGGACCCCACACTGGAGAGAGAGGTTAGTGGAACAGCAGCAGCCACAAGGCTTGTGGTGGCTGGGCCAGGAGCACCCTTCTGCAGCTCCATGTGGGTGGAAGAGCTGGAAGAGCTGCCAAACAGCTGTGCCCTCCTTGCCAGCAGCTCTGGTGTGTCCTGTGTGCCCAGGTGCTGAGAACCACTAGTGACAGTCTTGCATAGCTAAGGCTTTGAACTTTTTTTTAAGACTTCAACTAATGGTTACTGTAGGAACAGTGTCCCTGACCCATGACAATGCACAGGTAAGATAACCAGTGTTATCAGTGTAGTTTTGTTGAAATGATGTTATTCCATCTGCAAATTTACTCCAGGAGCTGACATGGCCTGGCCTACCGCCAGGCCACATGTGTGATCAGACCTCTAGTCCTCTCAGGGGGGCTGTGCTTCGGCAGGGCTGTCTTCAAGATGCAGAAAGATGAGCTTTCCTCCAAGATTTCTGCATTGCAGGCAGCTGTTTCAAACCAAACAGGCAGTGAGAGCCCAGTTTGTGTCCTCAGTAGGTGATGGAAGTGGTGCGTGCAGACAATGACTTGCACTCCCCAGGGGGACATTTACTCTGGATTTTGTAGGACCGGTGAAATATTCACCTTTGGCAATTCCTGCCGAAAGGATCCTTTACAGAGGAGCCAAGCAGTGAGGGAGTGAACTTGGATGGAGCTGTATGTCAGAGCTTTGGGCACCAGCTCTCTAGTTTTGGAAGCTATCAGGGCTTTGACTCTCTCCTGTTCCTAGTTAGAAAAGTTTGAGCATCTGTGCAAGTGATGTGTGGTTTGGGCATGCAGAGCCACCTCCTCTGTTGTCCCACAGGCTGTGGCAAACCGTACACACATGAAGGGTGTCCTTCAGGGGCTCACATGCTCCCCTGGAGCACTACCTTGGAAAGAAGCTGTGAATGTAACACAGGGCTGGGGCTCTGGGAGAAAAGGGGAAGCATTTTAAAAATAAGGAAGAGTCCAGAAAGCAGCTCCTCCTGTCCTCCTCTGGCAATTGCCACTGTGGCTTTTCTTACTGGATCCCATCTTCTGCCTACAGACCTCACTGAGATACACAGTCTCCTGTAATCTCTGCCTTTTTGTGCTCCAGGCTGTGAAAATGGAGGCTGGTGAAAGAGGAGGGCTGAGGCAGTGCCTGGGYCTCCCTAGCATGGCACTGAACCAAAATGCTTCTCCTGCCATAGACAGCTGGGAAAACATCTGAAACTCAGCCTGCAGCAAGAGCACAGGGCTTTTCCTYGGGGTGAGACTGAAAAGGGCTAAGCCTGCTGAAGACATGAGATGAAACTCATCCAAAAAGTACAGCAGCCATCTGAGGAGCAGGAACAGCAGCCCCTCCCGAGCTGCTCAGCTTAGGACAGCGTGGAGCTACTCAGCTTAGGACAGCATGGAGCTGCCCACAGCTGGGGCATGATCTTCCCCTGTGGCACAGAAAATCCACACTGGGTCAGGAACAGTCAGCTAAAAGACACAGACAGGGATTTCAGTATTAAACCATTTAATTTTCAAACCACTCACATGCATAATGTTCTTTTACACAGTGTTAAAAGAAAGAAGAAAATGCGATTTCTTTTTTTTAATACAAACAGAATTTCAAGTATACATTTATAGAATTTTCCAAGATGCCTACCCAAGTTGCTAAGTTTCATTCACATTGTTCTTAAAGCTGTCCGATGTGAGCACTTTTTGCTAAACGGCTTTCAATGCAATTGTACAGTCCCCTCTACCTTGGTTTTATTTCCCCCTTTCCCAACTCTGGGTTCCCCTGCCACCCCTGCCACCCCCCTCCAGCAGTGCTGGCTGTCCCTGGACACAACGGCTACAGAGCTTCGGTCTGCCAGCATCTGCTGGAAGAGGAAAAGGGAAGCGGGTGTGGAGGACCAGTTTGGGAACAGCTTGGAAAATCACTGAAAAACAGTCTGATATCCACAAGTTACAGCAGGCTCACTCTTCAACCTGCTGCAGACCAGTCTGAACACTGACTTTTTTTCTTAAATAATGACTGCAACCAAAAATAAAATAAAATAATAAAAAGAAGAATAATTAGTACAGCAGAAAATTTCTTAACTGTGAACGTAAGTCTTCAATATTAGGACATCTGTCCTAAAAATCTTGGCTTTAAAAAAAGATTTGATTTATAGGTCACTAGTTGAAGGTGACAGCACACTTTGTTACATATGGTTACTCTGCAAACCAGCTCAGAGCAGAATCAATGTGGGACACACAAACTTGGATTTAAAAAAAAAAAAAAAAAAAAAACTAAACTGACAAGGGCTCCATATCCACATTATGGAAAAACCCCCAACCCCAGTAACAACTTTCTCCTGGCTTTGCTGTTCAGCTTAGCTCAGCCCTGGGCTGTCAGCTGGGTTGTAACCGGGTGTAAATTCTGACCTGTTAAAAAACGGGGTTTAAATCTTCTTGACAGGCAAGGGTGGGTTTTCTCTTGACAGATTACAAAGCCTCCTCCCAGCCACCAGCCCTGTCAGTGCTCAGGCACGTCGAGGGTGCTCCAGGCAGTGTGGGGGCCGTGCCAGCCTGGGGGGCTGCTGGAGGTAGAGCTGCCATGGCCAAGGGTCTGGCAACATTGCTCCCCCCAAGCTGTGGCTGCCCAGGAGCCACCTGCCTGTACAGCTGTGTCCCAAGCCAGCCACAGCTGTACTCATCTGACCAGTTAAAGTGCATTGCTGCAGAAAAGAGTTTGCTTTTTTTTTTCTTTTTCTTTTTTTTTTTTTTTTTAAGAGGATCCTATTTAAAGTGCTGTTCTAGTTTGGAAAGGGACTCTGTTTAGAAAAAAAATGGCACCTTTACACACAAGAGATCTGCTCTCTGTATGTGTGTGTATATATAAATATAAACTTGCAGAGTCAGATCTGCTGACAAATGAACAACATATAAAAGTGTTGTATTTTATCTTATTGCCTTTTTTTTTTACTGCTGCCTGCTCTCTTGGAGGCAGGAGGGAGAAGGATTCTCCTTTTAGCTTCCCCACCATTAACTGATTTCCCAGTGCAGGAAAGCGGTCTCACAGCTCTGGCCCAGTTCATTGTTACAAAGCACGTGAGAGGTGACAAAGTCCCCATGAGCTGTCACAGCCCCATGGCCAACCTGCAAAGGGTCACAGTGAGGAACTGGAGGCCAAGAATGACTCTGGACCCCATGGGGCTCTTGTTGCTCCTGCCAGATGCCATTTTCATAGAGTCACTTTACAGAGCAGACCTGCATTTCTGAAACACAGAGGTAAGCAAAACAAATCTCTTTAAAGTGAAAGCTTTGCTGCTAGAGTGTGTAGTGTGGTAACCTCAGCACTCCAAGAGAGAGAGGTAGTTACTGTCCTGCGAATATGCTGCTGCTTAATGCAACTCCATTTCTGGAGTGATTGCTTAAAAAAACCAAACCCAACAAAAATAACAACCAAAAAAAACC